>NW_022680373.1:0-35478 GCF_004115265.2 Rhinolophus ferrumequinum
GGCCGGAGTCCCTCCGCTCCACCCATTTCCGCAGCCCACCGAGGGCCGCTTGCCCGGTACCCAACACTCCTCCCATTCTCCACCCTTGGAGGGACGGGGACCCGGTGCCCACCACTCCCTTTCTCGCGCGGCTTGGGGGACGGGGTCCGGATCCGCTCCCTCCTGCCCTGCCCGTCTACAGTTCCGTGCTGAAGACAGCCCGTGGGAGCCCAAGAATCCAAGCGAACCCTTCTCCCAGTGCCCACCGTGCCCGCGCCGTCAGACGCCCGGGACTCACTGCCTGAGCGCGGCACGCTAGACGAGCTCTCCCGCTGGCTCTTCCTGCTGACTGTCGGGAAGATCCTGACCGCCTCGGTTTCACCCTGACCTCAGGCCACTAAGCCAGAACCTGTTTTTTCTTCCCTGTGGCGCCAGGGAGGGGCGCTCTGGGTCCTGCTGTTGGTGCAACCTCAGCCAGAAGCCACGAGGTGCAGGTGGGGGTGGGAGCTCTTGTGAATGTACTGTGACCCGGGTCAAGATTCTGTGCCCTTTGTGGGGGGAGAATTTCACCGGAGAGCTTGTTAAACACACAGGTTTGCGCCACACCCTGAAACGCTGAGGTGCTGACACTCACATGGGCTCCCATAAGGGCATTTTCATAAGTGTGCCTGGGTATTTGATGTCCCATTGTTGCTCTGAAATTCGCATTTTGACACTTGTGGAGACCTCAAACTTGCTGGAAGTAATGGAAAGATAGAATTTTAAAATTAGTAAAATGTCTCAAAAATGTAAACAGTTACCCTATGACCCAGCAATTTCTCTCCCTAGTATACATCCAACACAGTTCAAAACATATGTCCACACAAGCAACTGTGCACAGATGTTCATGGAGCCTTTATTCATAATTCCCAAATAGAGGAAACAGACATATGTCCATCTACCGATGATTAGATTTAAAAAGTGGTATATCCATGCGACGGGCAAGTGTCCAGCCACATAAAAGAATGAAGCAGTGATGCCTTCTACAACATGGATGAGTCTTGAAAACATTGTGCTATGTGAGAAAAACCAGTCAGAAAGTACTACACATTTTAGGGTCCATGCACAGGAAAAGTACAAAACAGGCAAATTCATAGAGCCAGAACTGAGCTTAGTGGTTGCCAGGGCTGGTGGTGCTGGAGATGATGGTGATGAATGCTGATGGGTATCTTTCTTCTTTTGGGGGTGAGGAAAAGGTTCTGGAGTATGTAGTGATGTTGGCTGCAGGGTTCCAGGAATATATTACAAATCACAAAGTTTCACATTGCAAAGGGTGATATCTGTGCTATATTAATTTCCTCTCTAAATGAATAAATAAAGTCCTTTGGATCTTAATTGGTCCTATTTCAAAAAGTATCTTGGCTATTTCGACATATCCTAGGTTGCCTGGAAAGTTCCACTTTCTTCCTGATCATCCGAGATTATCTCATAGGTGCTTTACACTCTGCTAAGAAGATTTGCCTGGCCTATTAGTACAAAGTCAGCAGCTCCAGGAGCCCACAGTTCCCTGTGTGGTCCCATCATTGTTCCATGTATTAGTTCCTTGCAGACACCAGAGGCTGGCTGCGAGCCAGGGTCCTTATGCTGTTTGCTGGTCCTGGTGAGAATCCAGTTAATATCTTTCTGGTTCAACCTGGCAATTTCACATATCTGCTGTTGTGCTATAAATACTCATCGGGGTTCATCCATTTTCAGGAAGTATAATGGTCTTGGGTGTTGCTGTATTAACATAATCCAGTGAAATCAGTATTGAACCTAGTGGGAAAAAATCTGAAAAGATCAAGTCTTCTGTGAAATGTAAAACACATGTGACAACTGAAGAGCAGATAAATTCAACCCAATGGAACTCATGGAAACCTTGATTGCTGGCCAGTCACACACAGGGATTTTTGCCCATCCAGGTATCTGAAATGTGTACCTGACCTGCAAGAGTGGTCAGCATGGCCCATTTTGAGCTTCATAGGTCAGCAGAAAAAGTGACATCCGTGGTTCATGCCTAACAAAATAATGTTATTCACTCCTAGGGAGACACTATGGTCTAACATTGAATAGGAAAAGGGCTCAGGAGCTTGATTGACCTAGGTTTGAACTCTGGCTTGGACAAGGAACTCAACTTTTCTAAAGTGAGGTTTCTGACTGCAATATGGGGATTCTCACACCTTCCTTGCAGGGGAACTGCAGAGTTGTTAGGAAGATAATATATACTGTGCAAGTAGTGCCTGGCATAAGCACTCATGGAAGAGTAGTTGAAATAACCAAGTACATGTGTAAGATTTTCCATTGCCACGCTGGTTGGGTGGGTTGGGGGATGGGGACGTCCTTGGGGGCAGTTAGGTGAGGCTTGCCAGGAGACCTGGGGCTGTTCAGCTGTGGGCCATGAGGGAGCTCTGGGTGAAAGGTCTGACCTGTGCTCGGACTGCAGCTGGGGCAGCCTGTTAGCATGCCATCTGGAACTCACCTGGCTACTGGAAACCCAGGTAGTTAAAGTGAAATGCTCAAGGCTCCTCAGCACAGACCATGGTTACACAGACCTTCAGTTTGAGGAAAGCCCTCCTGAGATCCCACTGAAGACCACTTAGCTAGCTACAGTGCTGTTTTCCTTTGGAGCCTAAGTCATCATCATAGGCTCCGTCCTGCAGGCAGCCAAGGTTCGGGGGTGGGGCAAATGGGCACGTTCCTGCCCCCACCCCTGGACTTACCAGCTGGGCAACCCCTACTATGCATTCAAAGGCCACGGGGGTTACTCCTGACATTGCAGACTTTGATTACTTGCACCCACCTTAGCCATTGGAGAAGAGTCAGAAATGGGACCGTTCAGCTTTAAGACGGTGGCCAGAAACGGTGTCTACTGGTCAAGGAATTCTGCGTATTGCAGATGTTTAACAAGCAACACACAGACTGTATGAGTCCCTTCTTAACTAATTGTAAGCTCATTAACATCTTCAGGAGGGACTGAGCTTACAGTTAGCTAAGTAAGACAGTATACTTTATGATCTCGCTTATATTTGGAATCTTAAAAAGCCACCCTTACAGAAGCATCTATTATAATGGTGTTTGCCTGCAGCTGGGGTTTCAGGAAATCGCAAATGTTCTTCAATGGGTACAAACTTCTAGATATAAGATAATGAGTTCTGAGGATCTAATACATAGAATGGTGAGTATTAGGTTAAAAATGTTGCATTATATCCTTGAAGGTTACTAAGAGAGTAAATCTTAAATGTTTTCACCACAAAGAAAAAAGGTAATTATGTGCGGTGATGGAGGTGTTAGCTAATAGTACGGTGGTAATTATTTTGCAATATATATGTGTATTAAACAGTTGCATTACACACGTTAAATATACACAATCTTATATGTGCACTACTTTAATAATGATGGGAAAAAAGAAAGAGGGAAGAAGGGAGGGAGGGTGGTGAAAAGGAGTGAGAGAGGGAGGAAGAGAGATAAAAAGTGGATTCTCTGGAGTGGGTCAAAATCTTTTACTTCTATTTCACAAAAACTTAGCCATAAAAGAGGCTTATGGTACGTATTGAACCTGGGGTAACCATGTCATAGGAAAGCAACTGCCTCCATGACTGTCTTCAGCAGCAGAAATAACAGAAACTGTTATTGCTTCTGCCCCTGACTCCTCCTCCTCATCCCCCTCCCCCTCCTGTGGATTAACCCATCTCCTGTCTTCACCCCAAGTTTTAGATATGAATTTCTGGCCTTAGCAATTTACTTTTGGTCATGAAGGCTAACAAGCTGTGTGTGGCTTCCCCTCCCTTTTTCCTCTGTCCTTTGGATCCCCTGTTGATCCATGGAGATAGTTATCTCACTTGTAGCTGGCTATAAATCTTTGTTACTTCTTTGCATTGCTATGGACTTTGGGGAGATGGAGGGTTTTTTCCCCACGAAAGATTACCATCCTGATATGCATTGACCTTTTTTTCATTATGATTGTTGACATTTTATAGGAAACCTGGTATAGAATTGTATGATTTGTTAATATTTGGTTTACACTATTATATGAAAAAATAATTGCCCAGATTTGTAACATTCTATTTATAATCTCTTTTGGTTTTGTTTCAAAGGCGGGAACATCAGAATTATTTAATATTGTGATATAAAGGTTGGATGGGTAGAGGAGTTTCAAGGACAAAAATATTTCGCTATCATCATTTCAACTGTATGAAACCTTGGTTTTAATGTGGACAAACACTGGGTTTTGAAGTCATTTGAATTTTATTGATTGTCTTGTCATTACTTTCAAATATATAAAGCAGAGAGTGAATGTAAAATAATAGAAAAATATAATATATTGGTCTCTGCCTCCAGTTCCTGGGAAAGAGCTCCTGAAACCTTTGTAATGTTGTAAGTGATAAGAACACTAGGAGCATCTTTTGTCGTAATATCTGGTCTTTGACCTTTGTTCCTGACACAGCAGAGTTCGTAAATCCCTTGGAATTTCCTGGGTGATAGGAGTGTCTTTTGTTCTGTTGAGGTAATTCTTGGTGTGCTTCTGAGTAGCTTCTGGATGGGGCTTGTCACCAGAAAGACCAAGCCATGGTTAGAAGCTTGGATCCCCCTCATCATCTGGAGAGAGGGGCTGGAAATGAAGTTAACGATTGATCATGCCTACGTCATAAAGCCTCTATGAAAATGAAGTCCTTACACTCCTGCCACAGTAGAAAGGGGCACACGGGGAAGAAAAAGCAGAATAACTCCCTTCAGGGAAGCTGAGGCCCTCCCTAAGGGACGCCTGGGGATGGGCAAATACATGGGTACTATCTGAAGAGATAATGCCCTCAGGCACGAGATCTTATCAAACTGGAGTTCTCTGAGGTGTCGGTAGTCCTTGCTTTGGAGTCAGTTTCTTCTAGCCACTCTAAGTCTCACTCAGACAAACCAGAGCCTGAGAAGGGCAGGGAAAATCTTTCTTGGCATTTCCTAGCTCTTCCTTTCTACTTCATTCCTAAGTCCCAGCCCGAGCAGAATTGCTTCTTGACGCTGGCCTGCTCTCCTGGCCCCTCCCTTTCCCTGGGCTGTCCGGAAGATCTGAGGGTAATAAGGTGCTCAGCACTGCTCCTCTCAACCTTGGCTCCTGCCCTCTTCCTTCGTATGTTCATGATTGCTGATCCTCAGGAGACTTTCCCTGACTCCCTGTCCCTTCTTCCATAGCTGTGTCCCTTGCCTGAATCTACAAATGGTAGTAAGGAACAGGCAGCACAGAGGGAGAAGAGGAAGGCAAAGACAAGAATGAAAATGGAAGAGCTTAGCAGCAACTGTGAACAGCTGTTGAGCCAGGGACACAATTTTGTAGGGAGTGCCCTCCTTTACATAAGAAACAGCTCCCCCCACACCTAGCCATTCTGTTTTTGTGTCCATTCCTCTGGGGGAGTAAAACACATTAACCCTCACTAGATCATGTCCCTGTGTACCTCTCCTGCTCTATTGAACAGGATTGGCAAAGTGGCGGGAGCAAACTTGGCCTGTGGCAGGGAAAGCAAGGTGAAGGAGGAAGAGGCTGCTTGGGGGTGGAGGAAGGACTAAAGGGGACCTAAACAGGCTCTTGAGTAGAAAACATGTACTTGTTTGCTTGGAGAGAAAAGATAAAGACCTGGGTCCTACACAAACTGGCTGGGACCCACTGACATGCTCTTGTGCCTCAGCCATGAAAGCAGCAGCCTTCTGCTCCGAGCTCATGGCTTCCAACATTAGGGCTTATAAATGCAGACCTGAGTGGGAAAGGATTGCTGTCCTCTGCACTCCCAGCTCCTTTCTCATCCTCTTTTTTGCCCAACCCATCTTCTCCCTGATGTCCTTCACTTCCTGAGGACAGGAGCACAGAGACTAAGATGTGAACCCACATCCCTCACACCTGGCTCAGGTCTGCTTCTGTCTCCTCCTGTAAGATCTGAAGTTGGAGCATTCTGCCTCTTCATTGTGTCCCTGGGAATGCCCAACTTCTAAATCCTGTTCCACAATGGACAAGAATGTCCTTTCTTTCTGGAGCCCTTGTATTCAAAGGGCAGTGGAGTTGGAAGTTGGAACCAGGAATCATCAATGCTCTTTGTTTCTGCCCATTCATATCTAAAGACCTTCCTGCCACTTACCTTAAATAACTGATCTCTAAAATAGGACCCATGTTCTCTGTTTTTGACATCTCCTGGGAATGCTAGATGAGAACCTGAAAGATAGATGAGCTTTCAAGCTAACAGCTGTTGTAACAGGGATTGGCAGCTTTGTGAAAATGGTGTGCTGTTTTGCTGACCCGTTGTCAGGAATTTTGCTGCATCTCACAAATGGGCAGTAACTACTTGCTCTATTGATGCAGTACTTCCTTCAATTTTTGAGTCAATCTCTTCTAAATGCTACACGAATAAATGTCCTTTGAATGGTGGTAATGATAGCAGCTATCCAGGGTGGTACCAAACATGGATTCACACAGAGTGTGTCCTCTGTCAAGAAGTTGAATTTCCCCTTAGTTCCAAGGGCACAATCTCAGATAGTTCTGGAAAGGATAGTGGGGCAGTCAGTCTCCAAGCCTTTAGGAATATAAAGGGATCCTTTCCTCCCAGGCCACTTCCTCCTCTGTGCTTAGCTTTTATTCTTTTTAGTGCCTATTCTACAGTCACCTTTTCCCTCTTTCGTTAGTTTGAGGATGCACCTGATGTGTAAATACTATCCACAAAAATTCCAACCCTAGCCATCACCTCCCCCTTTTCAAGCATCTAGTATATTTTGGTTCTGTTACTCATTAGCAGTGTATCTACCTGAATGGGGATATTATTGTTTAACACTGACTAGAGAGAAGCATCTCTAGAAAAGAATGTCATACCAGAAGGCTACCATTCTGACCATCATTAGAAGGCTTAAAAACCAGTTGGAAATTATGGAAACCCTATTAATTAGGGACGCTTAAAATCTAGACAAGTGGACAAGTTGATTTTCTTTTTTAAATAACTAGCTGAAAGATGAAGGAAGAATGTTCCAAATGTTTATGGAACATCTACTGCAGCCCGTCAATGTTAGGCATGCTCATGTCTCTCATTTAATCCTCACAGCAGCGCTGGAAGAAAAGAATTATCTCCACTTTACAAATCTGGAAAGAAGCTGAGAGGGCTCTTGATGGAAAAAATATCTGAAGATACCCATTTCAAAAAAAGTGAACACTGACCATCACTGAGTGATCTAATAACAATGTTTTATGTTCAAACATAATAAGAAACAACACGCCATTTTCATAAAAAGGTGTAAAATTTTATGAATATATGGAATACAGAAGCCTTGGCCAACATCTTTTTCTTTAGTTGAGTAGGAAGGTGACTTTATTCACAGATTGCTCAAAAACATAAGCTGCAGAGAATAGGGATTTGGATTGGCAAGCTTGTTGCACCCTTCTACCAGCCTTGGCCAACATCTTAATCTAAGATCTGACAGATACAAATCCATGTTTTCCAACTTCCATGCCCTTCCCTTCAGATCACATTGTTTCTCAGGAGATAATCACTGAGGCTAATGGGGAAGGAAAAGGAACAACCATCAAAAAACTTTCTGTCTGACCTAGCTCACTGGGGCCTTCATTCTAAGCCACAGGCCTTACTATGCTCTTGACACTCTGGACGTTCCCTCCTGGTATCCAACGTGCACTGTGGCTACAAGGTCACAGGGCTCTCCTTGGCATTCACAGTAAATTACTTTGTAAAATCTCCAGACCTTCCTGTAGAGCATCCAGGTGTGTGGGCTTGTGCTGAGCAGCCATAATAATAGGCCTCCATTTAGGCCTTGGAGCAGTGTGGCACCAATTTGGAAGCCTCCAGTCTACATAGTTAAAAGTCAAAGTAAAAAAAAAAAAAAGCCATTCACTGCCCTGAGCTTCCCACAAAAAGACAGGTAATCTGAATGAGGGCCCAGACTGCCACCTTCACCATTTCATTCTATATGCTTCGGTGTTGAGAAGATCAGCCGGAGGAGAGATACCAAGTAAACGCCTGTGTTGGCATTCAGGCTTCACTTGTGGCTTGGAATTCCTTGACAGGAAACATTGCAGTAGTGGGTGCTCAGGAGAGAGGCAACTAGAATGGGAGGCACTTCTCCCAGGGCAAACAGTGAATCCTGTCTTCCTGTTCCAGAATAAAGTTCTCTGAGCTGTGGACTCGCTTGTTCATGCAGACAGAATAATAGCCATAGAGAACCTGAAAACTCTTATTTTCCATCTCTCCTGAGAAAGAAGGAGCAAAACTAATGGCCAGCATATATTTGCTGAGCATCTGATACCTGAAGAATTCAGATCACTGAGGATGGAGCTGAGTAACCAGACAGATACATAAATAGATAACTATATATATATGATAGCTATATTTTCATTCTTTTATTTATAAAGTACTCAACAGTCTTGTGCTAGGCACTGAAGAAACAATGCTGAATAAGAGAGACAGCTTACATTCCTTTATGTGAAGCATGGCATGTACCCCTCCCAAACTTTCTGTTGATGACAGACTCCTATCATCAGGCGCCTCAAAATTTTGTACTCTTTCATCACCTCTTAGGGCCAAGCTCCATATGGTGACTTTCTTCAGACTGGAGACACTGGACACGATTCCCTTCTCCTGTGGAGCTTCTGGTGTCTAAGAAGGCTTGACCGCCTGCTGAAATTTCTCCTGCATATGCTACAGGAATAAGGTTGCTCACCTGTGTGGGTTCTCTGGTGTTTAATAAGGTGTGAGTTCTGAATGAATCTTTTCCCACATTCATGACATTTAAAGGGCTTCTCTCCTGTGTGAATTCTTAGGTGTGTGTGTAGATTTGTGTTATGACTGAAGCTTTTCCCACACCATGAGCATCTATATGGTTTTATTCCTTGGTGTGCCATTAAGTGCTTGTTAAGATCTGAACTCCATCTAAACCTCTTATCACATTGGTGACATTTATAGGGCTTCTCTTCAGTGTGAATTCTCTGGTGCTTAATAAGGTCAGAGCTAACTCTGAAGCCTTTTTCACATTCCTGACATTTAAAAGGTTTCTCTCCTGCATGGCCTTTCCTGTGAAGATCCATACGTTTTGGAAGCTCTTGTTTACAAGTTGAAAGTTTCTTTCTTTTCTTCCCTATAAAAGCTCGAGGCCGTTTCTGTACCTTGTGTGTGCCACCATGATTTTCTTTGCCAGTTGTTTTCTGGGCAACTTTCATTCTGGCCTTTCTCAATACTTTGCATCCTGATGCTTGTATTTCTAATGTAGAAGTAGATATAGGCTGCTCATTTCCAGTGTCATTTTTGAGCTTTAACCCTGTTGGAATAAACACAAAAATTAGCCATCTGTGTCCCAGAACAAGAAAACTAGGAATGGAGTGAAAAAACAGTGACGACTGCTTAAAAAAAAAAAATAGAGGAACAAGTTTCTTCTGGTCCAACCTGGACAAAATTGCATAGGCCCATTTTTCCCCGATCTTCCCTGCTAGGCCCAACAACAAATCCATTAAAGAATATAAGACATAACCAACAGAAAATTCTAAAAAGTAGTAAAAAACAAGGCAAAATGGTTTGGGACCCCAGGACTAGAAGAATAAGTTGTCTTACATCCCACACCCAACAGAAGAAGCCAACCCAGATCTAGTGTTTCCTAACTCTCAACCTAGCAACAGAAGGCTGCCTAGATAGGCTTATTCCCTCCCCAGTCTGAATGGGAAAACTTCTGACAACATCAGAACCCATTACCCTGTTTCCCCAAAAACAAGACCTCGCTGGACAATCAGTATTATATTATAATACTGGTAATACCCAGTATTATATTATACTATACCATATATTATCATATCATATTATATTATATTATTACATTATATTAGACCAGGTCTTATATTATAGTAAAATAAGACTGGGTCTTATATTAATTTTTGCTCCAAAAGACACATTAGAGCTGATTGTCCGCCTAGGTCTTATTTTCGGGGAAACATGGTAGGAGACACCAAAGTGGGCAGGCAGAAGTAGAAAGAGGTACCTAGGCACAAGTGGCTCAGCCCAGGAAGCCTCTTTATCTCTGTGGGTCTGACACTCCCCATTCCCACTGAGAGACATGCTGGCCTGTAAATAAATGCCTTCCTTACCCTCAGGGAGCACAAGCAGGAACACACGGGAGCCTTAGCAGTACCACATAAACCAGGGAAACACCATAAAGGCTCTGAAAATTAAACTGTCACTGGAAGCATATCCCACAAAAGTAGAAAAGAATCTCTGTGCTAAAACTTAAGTAGGGTGATTGCCCATTACATTAAAATATTTAAATAGGACCCAGACTCTCCTAACATAATAAACAAAATGATCAGGATACAATACAAAATCACCCATCAGACCAAGAACTCCAAAAAATCACAACTTGAGAAAAGGCAATCTAACAAAAATGGAATCAGACTAGAATTTAAAAAAACAGAAAGGTGACAGGAAAATCTAAAAATACATGAAATTAAACAATATACTCCTAAATAATCCATGGTTCAAAGAGAAAGTTTCAAAGGAAATTAAAAAATACGTAGTTGAATGAAAATGAAATTACACTATATAAAAATATGTGGAATGAAGATAAAGAAGTGCTCAGAGGAAGATGTATAGCCATAAAAGCTTACAACAGAAAAGGGGAAAGGTCTCAAATCAATAATCTAAGTTTCTACCTCAAGAAACCAGAAAAAAAGCAAAATAAACCCAAAGCAAGTTGAAGAAAGCAAATAATAAATATCAGAACAGAAATCACAATCAAACAAAAGCTTGTTCTTCAAAAAAAAAAAATTGATAAACCTCTATCACGACTGACAAAAATAAAAGAGAGAAGACACAAATCACCAATATCAGGAAGGAAATTGGGTATATCACTATACATTGCGCAGTAATTAAAAAGATAATAAGGAAGTACTGTAAACAACTTTATGTTCATGGATTTTAAAAATTAGGAAAAATGGACCAATTCCTCAAAACTATAAACTGTCAGAATTCAACCAACATAAGATAGATAATCTGAATAGCACTATTACCATTACAGAAATTGAATTCATAATCAAAAAGCTTCCAGAAAAAAAGAAATCTCCGGTCCATATGATGTTACTGGAAGATTCTACCAAATACTTAAAGAATTAACACCAATTTTATACAATCTCTTCCAGAAAAGAGGACATACTACCCAACTTATATTATAAGGCCAGTATTACCCTGATAGCGAAATCATACAAAGACCGTACACTAAAAAAGAAAACTACAGACTAATAGCTCCCCTAAACTTAAATGAAAAAATTCTCAAAAAAACATTGGCAAAGTGAATATAACAATATGTAAGAATTATATACCATGATCAAGCAAGATGTACAAGATGTACAGCAGGCATGCAAAGCTGGTTCAACATTTAGAATTGATCAACATAACCCACCTTATCAAAAAGCTCTGAAAGATCACACTCCTATTAACTGACACAGAAAAGTATTTGACAAATCCCACATCTATTCATGATAAACACACTAAGAAAATTAGGAATTACATAGACATGATAAAGACTATAAACAAAAACCCTACTAATATCATAGGTAATGGTGAAAGATTTAATGTTGTCATGAAAATTGGAAACAAGGCAAGGATGTATACCCTCATCACTCATATTCAACATGGTACTGGAAGTTGGAGCTATTACAATAACCTAAGAAAAAGAAATAAAAGGCATTGCAGGTTATGTAATTGTCTATATATAAAAATCTCAAGGAATCTACAAAAAAAAAAAAAACTCCTAGAATAAATGAGTTCAGTAGGTTCACAGGATACAATATCAAAACACAAAATCAATGGCATTACTATGTAACAATGATGAACACGTAGAAACTAAAATTGAAAATAATACTATTTATAATAACAGAACATGCAGAAGATCTACATACTGAAGATCATAAAAACTTGATGGAAAGACATCAAAGAAGACCTAAATATAGAGACATACTATGTTCACTGATTGGAAAAATTAACATAGCAAAGACATCAATCCTCTTCAAACTAACATATAGATTTAAAGTAATTTCTGGCAAAATCTCAACAAAGTTTCTTGTAAACATAGATAAGCTTACTCTAAAATTTACATGGAAAGGCACAGGCTCTAGAATAGCTAAAATAAAATTTTATCTTGACAACAAAGAATAAAGTGGGAAGAATCACTCTACCTTATAAATATTAAAGCTTACTATATTACATAGCTACAATAATCAAGACAGTGCGATATTGACAGAGGGATAGACACACAGCTCAATGGAACAGGGCAGATATACACAAATATGCCCAAATAATCTTTGACAAAAATGCAAAAGCAATTCAATGGAGGAAGGATAGCCTTTTCAACAAATGAGGCCAAAGCAATTAGACCTCCATAGGCAAAAAAATAAACCTCAACCTAACATCACACTTTATATAATAACTCAAAATGGATCATACACTTAAAAAAGTAAAACTATAAAACTTTTACAAAAAGAAAACATAGGAGAAAATTTTACATATCTAGGGCTCATCAGAGTTCTAGGCCTTACACCAAAAAAATACAATCTATAAAAGAAAACAAAGAAAAATTGGTCTTATCAAAATTAAAAAATTTTACTCTGTGGACGCTCATGAGAAGAGCATAAAAAGACAATATACAGACCTGGAGAAACTATTTGCAAACCACATTATCTGACAATGCACTAGAATCTAGAACATATAAAGAACTCTCAACACTCAACAGTTAAAAAACAATTCAATTAAAATACGGCAAAAGACATCTCACTAAACAGAATATAGAGATGGCAAATAAGCACATGAAAAAGCTATAAAACATCATTAGCTATTAGGGAAATACAAACCACAAGGACATATCTATCAGAATGGCAAAAAAAAAAAAAATACAATACTAAACACTAGCAAGGATGTGGGGAAACCGGATCACTCATCCATTGCTGGTGGAAATGTAAAATGGTACATCCACTATGGAAAACAGTTTAGCAGGTTCTTATAAAATTAAACATGCAATTACTATATGAACTAGCAACTGCACTCTTAAAGCATTTATCCCAGAGAAATGAAAACTTATCTCTACAGAAAATCCTGTACATGACTGTTCATGGCAGCTTTATTCATAAAAGCCAAAAACTGAAGACAGTAAAGATATCTTTCAATGGGTGAGTGGTTAAACAAACTGTGGTATATCAATACTATGCAATGCTATGCAGCAGTAAAAAGGAGTAAACTATTGATACATCCGACAACTTAGATTAATTTCCCGGGAATAATTCTGAATGAGAAAAGTTCATCTCAAAAGGTTTTATACTTTATATTCTATTCATATAATATTATTGAAATGGCAAAATTTCAGTCATGTAGAACAGGTTAGTGGTTGGCATGGGTTGGTGATTGGGTGGGGTGTGGGAGGAAAGTGTGTATAGTTATAAAAGGGCAATAGAAGGAATCCTTGTGGTAATGTAACTATCTAGTACCTTGACTGTGGTAATCAATACACAAACCTACACAAGTGACAAACCTTTAGAGAACTAAATACACACACATACACATAAACAAATACAAGTAAAACAGGAAATATGAGTAAGGTCAGTGGATTATGTCAACATCAATATTCTGGTTATTGTATCATATAATATTTTTGCAAAAGTTATTGAGGGAAACTAGGTAGTGTACATGGGTTCTCTTTGTATTACATTTCAAACCTGCAAGTGAATCCACAATTACCTCAATAAAAAGTTCAATTAAAAATACAGGAGCAGAGGATGTCATCAAACGGCGGGTGATCAAACGGCCTCTGTAAAGCTCCCCTGGAATTTAAAACTAATCGAACAACAATAACTCCACAAAGGACTCCTTGCACAGTAGACAGGCAAGACGAAGAGGCCCGCTACTGAATTCACCTCAAGGTGGGCGAATCATGCAAGTGGGGGAGGAGGGAAGGGAGAAGTGCAGAGACGGAGCTGTGCAGGCACAAGACACAGACATAGATCAGTGCTCCGAGCTCGGTGCATCCCGAAATACCGCAGCTGTGGGAGAGGGAAGGACTCGGACTGCTAGGGCTCTGCTTATGGCCCACAGGGCTGAGGGGGCAGCATATAACACGGCTGAACCCAGCACTCACAGCAGAGACCTCGGAGCAAAGACTGAGGGAAGAAGGCTGTAAACGGTGGTTTAAGCCCTCACTGCCGAGCAGAGAACGGAAGCCTTTCTTAGAAACATATAGCCTTCCAAAGCTGAACCATGAAGAACTGGAAAATCTAAACAGACCGATTACCAGTAACAAAATTGAATCAGTCATCCAAAAGCAAAAGTCCGCGACCAGATAGCTTCACTAGTGAATTCTACCAAACCTTCAAAGAGGATCTAATACCAATCCTGCTCAAACTCTTCCAAAAATTGAAGAAGAGACAGTACTCCCTAACTCATTTTATGAGGCCAACATTACCCTGATACCAAAACCTGGTAAGGACAACACAAAAAAAGAAAACTACAGACCAATATCTCTGATGAATACAGATGCAAAAATCCTAAACAAAATTCTAGCAAATCGAATACAACAATGCATTAAAAAGATTATTCATCACGACCATGTGGGGTTCATCCCTGGCACACAAGGATGGTTCAACACCTGCAAATCCATCAATGCATACATCACATAAACAAAGTAAAGGACAAAAATCATATGATTATATCAATTGATGCAGAAAAAACATTTGGCAAGATACAACATCCATTTATGATTAAAACACTTAATAAAATAGATATAGAAGGAAAATACCTTAACATAATAAAGGCCATATATGACAAACCCTCAGCTAATCTCATAATTAATGGTGAAAAACTGAAGCCCTTTGCTCTACGTTCAAGAACACGACAGGGCTGTCTCCTATCACCTCTGCTTTTCAACACAGTGTTGGAAGTCCTTGCCAGAGTAATCAGGCAAGAGAAAGAAATAAAAGGCATCCACATTGGGAATGAAGTTAAATTATCATTCTTTGCAGATGACATGATGCTATATATAGAGAAAACCCTAAGACTCCACCAAAAAGCTATTAGAAAAAATCAACGAATACAGTAAAGTTGCTGGCTACAAAATCAACATACAAAAGTCCATTGCATTCCTATATACTAACAATGAAATCTCAGAAAAAGAAATACAAAAAAACTATTCCTTTTGCAATTGCAGCAAAAAGAACAAAATACCTAGGAATAAACTTAACCAAGGATGTGAAGGACCTATATGCTGAAAACTATAAGACATTTTTGAAAAAAATTGAAGACACAAAAAAATGGAAAGACATTCCGTGCTCATGGATTGCAGGAATCAACATAGTTAAAATAGCCACATTACCCAAAACAATATACAGATTTAATGCAATCCCCATCAAAATCCCAATGGCATGTTTTAAAGAAATTGAACAAAAAAAATCATCAGATTTGTTTGGAACCACAAAAGACCCCGAATAGCCAAAGCAATCTTAAGAAAAAACAACAATACTGGATGTATCACACTCCCTGACTTTAGCTTTACTACAGGGCTACAATAATCAAAACAGCATGGTATTAGCAGAAAAACAGACACATAGACCAAGGAAATGGAACTGATAACCCAGAAATAAAACCACATAAATATGGACAGATAATTTTTGACAAAGAAGCTAAATACATACAACGGAAGAAAGACAGCCTCTTCAATAAATGGTGCTGGGAGAATGGATAGCCACGTGCAAAAGAATGAAACTGGACGGCTATCTGTCACCATGTACCAAAATTAATTCAAAATGGATCAAAGACTTAAGCATAAGACCTGACACAATAAACTGCATAGAAGAAAACATAGGTACTAAACTTATGGACCTTGGGTTCAAAGAGCATTTTACGAATTTGACTCCAAAGGCAATGGAAGTAAAAGCTAAAATAAACGAATGGGACTATATGAAACTTAAAAGCTTCTACACAGCAGAAGAAACCATCGACAAAATAAAGAGGCAACCAACTGAATAGGAGAAGATTTTTGCAAATAGTGCCTCTGATAAAGGGCTAATATCCAAAATATACAAGGAACTCATGAAACTCAACAACGAAAAAACAAACAACCCAATTGAAAAATGGGCAGACGACCTGAAGAGACATTTCTCCGAAGAGGACATACAAATGGCAAATAGACATATGAAAAAATGCTCAACATCACTAATCCTCAGAGAAATGAAATAAAAACCACAATGAGATATCATCTTACCCCAGTGAGAATGGCTATCATCAACAAGACAAATAGTAACAAGTGTTGGAGAGGCTGTGGAGAAAAAGGAACCCTCATACACTGTTGGTGGGAATGCAGACTGGGGCAGCCTTTATGGAAGGCAGTGTGGAGATTCCTCAAAAAATTACGAATAGAATTACCATATGACCCAGCAATCCCTCTCCTGGGTATCTACCCAAAAAATCTGAAAACATTTATACATAAAGACACATGTGCTCCAATGTTTATTGCAGCTTTGTTTATGATGGCCAAGACATGGAAACAACCAAAATGTCCTTCGATAGATGAATGGATAAAGAAGTTGTGGTATATATACACAATGGAATACTATTCGGCGGTAAGAAAAGATGATATAGCAACATTTGTGACAACACGGATGGATCTTGAGAGTATGATGTTAAGCGAAATAAGTCAGACAGAAAAAGCAGAGAACCATATGATTTCACTGATATGTGGTATATAAACCAAAAACAACAAGAGAATAAGACAAACATATGAGAAACAAAAACTCATAGACACAGACAATAGTTTAGTGGTTACCAGAGGGTAAGGGGGTGGGGGGTGGGAGATGAGGGTAAGGGGGATCAAATATATGGTGATGGAAGGAGAACTGACTCTGGGTGGTGAACACACAATGGGATTTATAGATGATGTGACACAGAATTGTACACCTGACATTTATGTAATTTTACTAACAATTGTCACCCCAATAAATTAAAAAAAAATACAGGAGCAGAATCTTAAAAATGTTAAGGTCCTGTAAGCCTCTTATCAAGGAACATTTCTCCTCTACCCATGAGTCTCTCCTTACCGTTAGGAGACTCTCCAAGACTGTCTTTGAACTCTTGGGGACCTTGGATCTATGGTTCTTCCCCTTGTTCTAATAGATCAATTTAAGTTTAGAAAGTAACAATGTTCTAAGAATAAAACCTTGAGGTCACGGACTGCCATCTTCATTCTACACTATTTTCAGGAAGAGTGAAGGACTCTTGTATTTTCATGTACTCCAAATGTTTATATGGGCAGAATCTTAGATTCAATATCTTCTGTATACTCTACTGTGGTTGTGGGTGAATATGTAATGAGGAAGCTAAGAACTAAACCTAAGGAGGATCAATCTAAACTAATGGGGAATGGGAATCCAGTGCTATTGAAGTAGACTTGGTTAGAGATAGTGGTGGCTTAAACTAGGATGATAAGATTGGAAGAGGTTGAGACATGATTGTATTCAGGATCTATTTTGAAGACTTGCTAATAGATCAGTTGTGGGGTATAACAGAAAGACTAGAATAAAGGATAACTGAGAGGTTTTGGCCTGAGCAACTGGGTAAATGGTGATGCCCTTTACTGAGATAGAGAAGATACGGGAGGAGGAGGTTTGCAGGGTGGGGTGTAAGTATGATACAATAGATCAAAAATTCTATTTAGAATAAATAAGTGGGACGTGTACTTGTAAAAAGTTCTCTAGGTGATCTGGAGACCTTTCTTTTCCCCCCACACCATCAAGTTGAGAACCCACCAGCTAATGGAATACTGGGACTCTCACAGGAGTGCATTTCCCATTAACTGAGGACATATTATTCAACTTCTACACAAAGGAAAGGAAGAATCTTTACCTAGAGAGATGACAGTCTCATAGTTTTCCTGCATTACATCATTGTAGAGGATCTTCTGAGTATTGTTCATTAATTTCCACTCCTCCTCGGAAAAAGACACGGCCACATCTTCAAATGTCAACAAACTCTAAAGAGAATAGGTTTTAGTTCAGTACTTGCCACTACAGAGGCTGTCCTATCATTCATTTCTGAATTACACAGCAGGCTAGTCACTGAAGTTAAGTGTATAAGATTTAGGGGGAAAAGTGAGATGGCAGAAAAAGGAGGAGGCAAAGACATTAGTTAACAAGCTTGGGAGGTGCCCAATTCCCGCTGTGCCAAGCCTAGTTGCCTAGAGGACATCTGGAGCTAACATGGCTCAGAACACCTGCCAGGCACTGTGGGTCTTGGGCAGCAGAGAAAAGCACAGACAAGGTTATATTCAGGCTGCCCGAAAAAGCTGAAAAGTACAGCTTACCTGGGACTCGTGTAAGATGAGCTCAGATGCCATCTTCCAGTTTTGGGTGCTTTTCTGCTCAGAAAAGGCTACAATCTGTTGAACAGGCACAGCTGTGGGTGGAAAAGAGCCAGAAATTTTCTTTTTTGTTTATGAATATCCTGAGCTGATTCCGAAAATATAGAACATCTGGATTCCTTCAATAAAGATGGTTTACCTTCGTGTGTGTGTGTGTGTGTGTGTGTGCATGTGTGTTGCTCAAAGTGGCTTTGTCATGGTAAATAAGAACCAAATAGCCACCACTCTACAGAACCAGTTCCCCAGTTGACTGTTTCCCCAGATTTCATGGGAGAAATTAATAGAAGGAAAACCACTATTTTTTCCTCTCATAAAATAAGTTGATCACTGGGCTGGGCAATAATTACCGGTGTTTGAAAATGAAAGACTCAAGTCCTTCCATGTACGGTAGGAAATGTGAGACATTTTTGTCTTTTATTATTTTTTTCCTGGTATACAATTCTCTTCCCATTTTGCAACTGACAGCCCATTTCTGATACAGGCAAGATGACTCCACCTGTCCCTGTTCCATCCTCTTCTCTCAAATTTCTCAGGAGCAAGGTCCACAATGTGAGTAATAGGGTTCGGTGGTCTGGATATTTCTGCACATCAGATTGACCCTCATGTTCTCCCACCATTGACCTATTGTACTCCCACCCGACAGACATCATAACTGCTAGTATGGTGGAGCACCTGGATAATTCCCATGACATTCTAGCCGAACCAATTACTATGACAGCTCCCAGAAGAGATTATGAAGCTCCTCACCTTTTTCATGTACAGGTTGGGTTTCTTTGTGAGTATTCCAGCCAAGCTGTTCTTGCAGTACCCGGTATGTATTACAACATTCTTTCTGGAACACACCCATTGGTTGGGGCTCTGCTGGCTTCCACTTAAAGCCTGGGGCCACTGCTGTTCCTCCCAAGAACACTGCCTCTTTTCCCATGTCATGGACTGTGACCTAGAAATAATCCCCATCCTTATTAGCACAGAATTTAATTTGAGTTTTGGGGTGGTAGTCGAGGGACAAACAAGAGTAGAGCCCAGATTTGCGGAGTATATGACATTAAAGGAAGTAATAAAACACTGAAAATATATTGTGCCACCATTGTCTCACAAAGAACTACATATATCATCTGGAAAAATTAGGATAAAATGAAGAAAGCTGTGACTGCAGCCAGCCTCCACCACTCTGCATATAGTCGAAACTCAGGTCATTAGCAGACTGCAGGCAGGCTGCCTGTTTCTCACACTGCCTTCACTGGCTTACTTCCTTGACTTAGATCCTTGCCTGAGTGGATTTCTATCTTCTAGTTTTCTCTGAAAAATAAGGCAATGAATAAAAAGTTTTTCTTGTCAGTCAGCTTTACCATTCCTCCATGACTAGGGAAGAATTTCATGGAGAAAGGAAATGAAATGAAGGAAAAATTGGGGAAAGTTGGGTTCTAACTCCCTCCACATGATTCAGTTGTAGTAAGACAATAAAAATATGTTCTGCCCTGTAGTCTTCAAAGTGGGCTCCTGAGGAAAGGAAGTATGCTGGCATCTCCCAAGGACATACTTTGGTTCCCCACTCACCAGCAAAACCAAGAACAGACCACAAAGGGAGGGCAATGGAGGTTCTTTTCCTGGCCGAGAGATGTGTTCCCATTACGGAGGGCATTACCCCTCAGCATCTTGATTCTCTCCACTTCTCTATTGGCCTTTCTCGTTCTGTATCATTTCTCTTTTTTTCTATTTCTGTTTGCTACTATCTTGCTCCTTTGATCTCTAAGTGCTGCCATTTTTGGTTTCTTTTTCAGATTTTTTTCTCCCCTTTCCCAACTCTTTCTTGCCTTTTATTTCTCTCTTTCTAAGAAATCAAGTCCTATCTCCTTGGTCATGGCAGACTAGGCCCACCACCCTCAATTTGCACTGGCCCTAAATAGGGCAAAACAAATTTTTTTCCTAAGGCCAGGAAACACTACCAGGAGATCCAAAACCTGTAGACTATTGATGAATTGTCTGTAATTTCAGATCCCACCTATCTGTCCTAAATGAACAATGGAAGAGTTACTTAATCTATCTTATTGCTCAAGTAAGCCCCCCACCCGGACATAGCCACATTTATCCTGTATTTCACTGTACATGGAAGGAATATTTCTTCTCACCTCATTACTTATTCCACAAGGTTCCCTCTGAAAGCCTTTCACCAGGGCCACAGCCTCTTTGATGCTCTGTGGATGATGCCTCTGCACCCAGTTCTGGGTATCCCTGGGAAGAATGGTCAGGAACTGCTCTAGCACCAGCAGTTCCAAGATCTGTTCTTTTGAGTGGATCTCTGGCCTTAGCCACTGATGGCATAATTCCTGAAGATGGCTGACAGCTTCAAGCGGTCCAGGTGCTTCACGATAACAGAAGCTTCGAAAGTGCTGGCGAGCACTCTCAGGACCAAGACTGTCCATCTGTGGGTTGGATTTCTTACTCTGACGGGTGCTTTCTTTCACAGACTCCTTAGTCTCCCACAAAGCCTCCATGTGTGGATACAAGCATGCATTCACCTTCATATGTCTCATCATAATTTGCCCTAGGAACAGTTTTTCTCCTATGTGTGACATCTTCCTGGTACCACCTTTCCCAACTGAGGCTTTGTCAAATTTGGTACAAAACCAATGAGTAGATCTTCTCCCCAAGGGCACTGAGGGAGGGGAGAAAAAAGCACACATCAAATGAAAGCCACATGACACATATTTACTACTTACTATTTATAATTATCAGAGAAGAATGAACAAAAAAGTTCCTGCCCTTCTTCCTTCTTAAAATCAACGGCCATGTATTAGGACACTCATGATGACAGATTACTTTAGAAGGTATGTTTCTCTCCTTTTCTGTTACTCAACTTTGAAACAAAGCACAGCTCATAGAATACAGATGTCAATTGACAACTTTTTGTTAAAAGGTTGAGGAAAGGTTGGCGGGTGAAAAAAAATGGCACCCATTTGCTAAAAGGAGCTTTGAGACTACCCAATACTTAATCTGTGTGCTTCCTGTCCCATCTTCACAAATAGGGCATATTTGAGTTTCTCTAAATTTTAACCAATCATCCCAGTCTTTGTCTTTAGTCAGGGGTAAACAACTTCTATGCCCCTTCATTCTCTTATGAAGATTGAAACCTTTACTTCACGGATATTTGATAGTATCCTTTCCATTGCATTAACACTGGCAGGAGAACTGAGACAGGAAGCTCAGAAAAGAAGTAAAGTAATCAGGGAAAAAGTAACCTTATTCCTCTCAGCAAATATCCTTCGCCTAAACAACCAGATGTCAACATAGACTTATAAAGGGCACTGTGCAAATCTGTACCTGTGTATTAAATTTCTTGCTCACTGTACTGGAAAAACTTACATTTGTTTATAAGATACTCAAATGTCAGAATGTAAAAAAGGAAAGAGAGAAATGGGGATGGTTAAAGTTCTTGAGGCAGGAAGGGTCTAGTAAAGGTACCCCTTTTCCTGACTTTAAATTTCCTCAGGGTCATATAGATCTTTAAGCAAGGCTGAGGACAGCTTTGCGAGTCTGATTTTCCCTGAGGTGATCCAGCAGAAAGAGCAACAAAATTCTTTCGAGTATGCCACTGGTAGTCAAAGAAAGGTTGGTTCTTTGCTGCCTATCCAGGCTCAGGAGGTGCAGGGACACCTCCCATACATATTTTTATGTCAGAAGCTTAATGTTTTTGACGTTGAAATGATCCTTTCTCCAGTGATATGATCATAAGCTAGCGGAAACGGGAAAAGTTTCGCTGGGTGCAGTGGTAGACATTACTGCCCCATCCCCCAACACTAATTCGCTACACCTTCTGGATCGACCACAAGGGCGCCCATAAGCCCTATGCAGGCCGGCAGCCTCCCAGTGTGCTTTAACAGCATCCCTGAGTGATATTTGCACATAAGGTACAAAGAGATTGCTTACGGAGGTTAGATGTGTAAGTAGGAGCCTGAATACCGGCCTTGCTGAAAATAGGTCCCGCCCGCTCTCAGGCCGGCCACCGCCTGGCAATGATGCCACCGCGAACTGGGAAAGGCTGCATCTCCCCCCACACAAACCGTCACCACCACGCACCCAAAGGGTGCAACTGGCACATGAGGCGGGTATCTCTCCAACTGCACTGACCAAATCCAAGGGAATATCAGGCTTCTAGATTACCTCCACGCAGCTCTGGCCTCCGTGGACGCCACTTCCCTCTTCCTCGCTCGATTACAAAGTCGCCACGCCTCCCCACTGCTCCGAGGAGGAAGCGCTTGATGCCTGCGTCACTCCGGGAGGCGGTGTCGGTTGGTACCGCGCGACTCCTGGCGAGTGAAGTGGCAAGACTCGGGAGCGTAGGAGCCTCGGAAGAGCAATCCCCCACCTGATCCCTCTATCTACCGGAGACCACACCCCGACCCTCCATTTTGTGGTCGTGGTCTGTGAACCTGGCCCCGACCGGAAAAGGGAGATGCATTTCCGGTGGCTGAGAGACAGCTACGCCCAGCCATGTATCTCCCTTCCTCCACCTGTGCAGTCTCAGCCTAGTCAGCCAGGAACGTCCCGCAGGTCTTTTCCAGCCCGGAGGAACTCACCTTTTGCTCCGGTTCAGCCCCAGATACAAAAGGGAGCTAATGCCACCAAGTCTCCGCACCCGCTGGAGGCCTAGAGAGAATGTGTGGAGAACCAACTATAGTAAGTGGACATTTAGACTGTAAATACTGAGAGTTTGTGAGGACTATTCAAGAGCCTCAGTTTGAGTAGTGACTTTTCAACTAAACTAAAAACTCTTCTAGAATCCCAGCTATTTATTTAGCACAAATTCACTGTGGGAATTTCACAAGCCAATGATATACAGGGTAATATCTCCTAATAACCCAAATAAAGAAATAAGATACTTCAAACAAATGACAGATTAATCACACTATTGTCTTTGGGAAAGAACCTAAAGATACGTATGAAGAATAGAAAGTATAAGAATTCAGAAGAACAGGTGCCTTGAAATTGCCAGGAGTCAAAAACTTAGAACAGGCACAGTATCCTGGGACACTGCGAGTGTGTGTGTGGGGTGGGTAGGGTGAGGTCACTAGGCTCTACTTGTTGGGTCCTAGGAAATCCATCATGATGCGGCCTCCGTTCCTGAATTTCTTGTGTCCCGAGGCTTGAGTTCGAGGCTACTGGGCCACTTGGCAGACATTGAACAGATCCTAGGCAAGGGGACATTAGCTCCAGGGATGCCTCCTGTGGAGGCTTCTTGGCAAAACTCAGAGCTTATGTCAGGGAGATGAGTATCTAAGAAACAGGATTCTGGTCACAAATGGCTTAGTCTTCAACTTGGAAAAGAAGTTATTAACCACTGAGTCCACATTCCTATTAGTATCCTTCACGGTGTCCCATGTCCCACAACCCCGGAAAGGAATCTTGCTAGGATCCTTATGCCCCATGCCTTTTACAGTTGTACAGGCCTGGTCTGGTCCTTCTGGGAAAGCTGTCTCCTTCAGAGGCTGCCTGCTTTGATTTTTAAAAATTATTTTTTCAGTTATAGTTAACATTCAATATTACTTTATATTAGCTTCAGGTATACAGCATAGTGGTTAGACATTTACATAATTTATGCAGTGATCCCTCCCATCTATAACCCACCCCCCCACAATTAGTCTAGTACCCACTTGGCACTATACATAGTTTTTGAAACATTATTCACTATATTCGCTATGCTGTACTTTACATCCTCATGATTATTTTGTAACTACCAATTTGTATTTCTTAATCCCTTCACCTTTTTCACCCAGCTCCAAAAACTCCTGCCTCTCTAGCAACCATCAGTTTCTTTGTATCTCTGAGTGTATCTCTGACTCCCACCAGGACCAGCAAACAGCATAAGGACCCTGGCTCGCAGCCGGCCTCTGGTGTCTGCAAGGAACTAATACATGGAACAATGATGGGACCACACAGGGAACTGTGGGCTCCTGGAGCTGCTGACTTTGTACTAATAGGCCAGGCAAATCTTCTTAGCAGAGTGAAAAGCACCTATGAGATAATCTCGGATGATCAGGAAGAAAGTGGAACTTTCCAGGCAACCTAGGATATGTCGAAATAGCCAAGATACTTTTTGAAATAGGACCAATTAAGATCCAAAGGACTTTATTTATTCATTTAGAGAGGAAATTAATATAGCACAGATATCACCCTTTGCAATGTGAAACTTTGTGATTTGTAATATATTCCTGGAACCCTGCAGCCAACATCACTACATACTCCAGAACCTTTTCCTCACCCCCAAAAGAAGAAAGATACCCATCAGCATTCATCACCATCATCTCCAGCACCACCAGCCCTGGCAACCACTAAGCTCAGTTCTGGCTCTATGAATTTGCCTGTTTTGTACTTTTCCTGTGCATGGACCCTAAAATGTGTAGTACTTTCTGACTGGTTTTTCTCACATAGCACAATGTTTTCAAGACTCATCCATGTTGTAGAAGGCATCACTGCTTCATTCTTTTATGTGGCTGGACACTTGCCCGTCGCATGGATATACCACTTTTTAAATCTAATCATCGGTAGATGGACATATGTCTGTTTCCTCTATTTGGGAATTATGAATAAAGGCTCCATGATCATCTGTGCACAGTTGCTTGTGTGGACATATGTTTTGAACTGTGTTGGATGTATACTAGGGAGAGAAATTGCTGGGTCATAGGGTAACTGTTTACATTTTTGAGACATTTTACTAATTTTAAAATTCTATCTTTCCATTACTTCCAGCAAGTTTGAGGTCTCCACAAGTGTCAAAATGCGAATTTCAGAGCAACAATGGGCCATCAAATACCCAGGCACACTTATGAAAATGCCCTTATGGGAGCCCATGTGAGTGTCAGCGCCTCAGCGTTTCAGGGTGTGGCGCAAACCTGTGTGTTTAACAAGCTCTCCGGTGAAATTCTCCCCCCACAAAGGGCACAGAATCTTGACCCGGGTCACAGTACATTCACAAGAGCTCCCACCCCCACCTGCACCTCGTGGCTTCTGGCTGAGGTTGCACCAACAGCAGGACCCAGAGCGCCCCTCCCTGGCGCCACAGGGAAGAAAAAACAGGTTCTGGCTTAGTGGCCTGAGGTCAGGGTGAAACCGAGGCGGTCAGGATCTTCCCGACAGTCAGCAGGAAGAGCCAGCGGGAGAGCTCGTCTAGCGTGCCGCGCTCAGGCAGTGAGTCCCGGGCGTCTGACGGCGCGGGCACGGTGGGCACTGGGAGAAGGGTTCGCTTGGATTCTTGGGCTCCCACGGGCTGTCTTCAGCACGGAACTGTAGACGGGCAGGGCAGGAGGGAGCGGATCCGGACCCCGTCCCCCAAGCCGCGCGAGAAAGGGAGTGGTGGGCACCGGGTCCCCGTCCCTCCAAGGGTGGAGAATGGGAGGAGTGTTGGGTACCGGGCAAGCGGCCCTCGGTGGGCTGCGGAAATGGGTGGAGCGGAGGGACTCCGGCCCCTTGCCCTCCGCGGGCTGTGGGAATGGAAGGACCGACCCCGTCCTTTGCACCCAGATGCCACCTCAACCGGTCGGCTCCAGCCCTGACTTGCGCGCGGTTCCAGCGCTAGTAGGAGGGAGAGGCCGCGCGCCCCTGTCCTTGCACTGGGCGCGGGAGCGGGTAGGAAGGGCCAGCGGCCGGCCCCTGTCCGACCCGGTCTCCCGCGGCTCCCTGCGACCCAGCCAGGCCTCCCGGGAAGGGTCCTCTGAGTCTGGCAGAGCCCTTTGTGAACCCGGACACCTACACCCGACAGCGCGATGGAAACGTGCCCTCGCCAATGGCATCGCGCCCTCGCCAATGGCATCCAATTTAAAATCGGCTTTCAGACGTTGGGTTACTTGTCCCCCTAACCTTCCCCTAGTGCCCTCTTTTCATGGCACCCCGTTCCGTTTTTCACGCGTCTCTTTATCCACGGGCTCTGTGAGCACGGGTTCATTCAGGTGGTTTGCGGAGAAGCCATCAGCCACGAGGGGAAGTGAAGTTTTCATCCACAAGAGGAGATGGAGGGAAACCCAGAGGGTCAATTTCCTGGGAGACATGGGGGAAGGCTCGGATCAGTCAGGAGAGGGCAGCCCAGCTGTGAGGCTGGGGCAAGTGAAAGGTGAGTGGGTCCCCCGCCAAAACCAGCTTGGTTCCTGGATGCCACCTAGCGACGGATATGAGTCCCTGCCAGCAGAGCAATGGGCTTTCTGGAGCGCTGCCTCTGTGCCAGGCACACTGCTGTTCCCTTTCCATGCAACTGGATCCGCCACAGGCAATTCTATGAATGGGAGGTTTAGAGAGAGGCCTGGGTGTCATTTAAGACACCAGACCCGGGATAGGATGGGAACAGTTGTTTCTCGATGACCGGCTAGGAAGACAGTCATGAAATTTTTTTTCCTTGATCCCATCCGGAAAAGAAGACGGGTTTGTGAGAATGTGGATAAACGCAGAGAGACTGTACCCCTAGGCCAAGAGCAGGGTTTTCACACCTGTGGAGACATGTATGTTTCTGCCTCTCTGACCTCAGAGATTGCACTAAGAACATTTAACTTTTTTTCAACATGAGCATTGCAGGAGTCTATGGATTCTAACCTCATCACCTTTACCCTCTGGCCCCTGGGACGTGTGATTCAGTCCTCCTAAGCCTCAGGCCTCCGTCCCCTCATCTGTATTCAGGGCATAATCCTAGTACCCACCTGCTAACGTTGGGTGAGGGCTAAATGAACTAATACATGTAGTTAGGCTTGGAACATCACCTGGTGCGTAGCGTGCTGATGGTGATAAGTGTCCTTCATTATCAGTGCAGACCAGGTTACTGATGGCCTGCCCTGTGCAGTGTATTTTTCTCATGAGAAAGCCACTTGGAATGCCACTGCAGGATGAGCGACCTGGTGGTGTTGGCTGAACTACACATACCCGAGTGGAGAATGAGGGATTGAGGGGTTGCTGCCTTTGTAAGGTGTGGCTCTCGCTAAGATGCCTGAGATAGCAGGTGACAAAAGGTTCCTCAAAGCTAGATGGGGTCATAGGAATGGTGGCAGCGAAGTGGTCTTCTTGAATTCTCGTCCGGAACTTACCACAAAGTCAGCATCTATAACCCATCAAAGGACTTTCTGGTCATCACACGAACAGCTAAGAGACTTGTACGAGGATTGCTTGAAGGCTCCATCCCAAGAAGCACAAGATTCAACACATCCAGAGTCCCACTCCAGACCACACCAGACCATTATCGGGTTTGACCTACAAGTGACACACCCAGAGGGAATTCTCTACAGGCAAAAGAGCCCATAGGGGCCAAGCCTCATTTGAGCGGTCGATCCTCATGCAGCAGATCATCCACTGTGGGCAGAGCCAAGTCTCACAACTAGTCAGCCTAGGAGTCAATCCCACCTACTGAAAAGCCAAAAGCAATTAAAGATCAACTTTAACAGGACAATATACACAAGGGCCACCTTTGTAGCACACACACAGGAGAATAGGGAAGTGGTGCAAGTTAAATATAAAGGGCACATACTACATAAGGTCACCCAGCAAAGACTGAGAACCCTAGGGGATCTACCTAATACATCGAAGCAAACACAGAGAGTCAGCCAGAATGGGGAAACAAAGAAACATGTCCCAAATAAAAGAACAGAGGAAACCTCCAGAACTGGAACCGAATGAAATAGAGGTAACCAACCTATCAGAGACAGAGTTCAGAACCCTGATGATAAGAATGTTTAAGGAGCTTAGAGACGACATAAAGGAGGATGCAGAAATCATAAAGAACAACTAGTTAGCACTAAAGAATACATTAACTGAAATAAAGAACACACTCGAAGGAATCACCAGCAGGTTAAATGAGGCAGAGGATCGAATCAGCGATTTAGAAGTCAAGTTAGCAGAGATCACCCAAGCGGAACAACAAAAAGAAAAAGGAATAAAAAACAATGAAGATGGTTTAAGAGACCTCTGGTACAACATCAAGCACAACAACCTGCGCATCATAGGAATACCAGAAGGTGAAGAGAGGGAGCAAGGGATCGAGGACATATTTGAAATAATAATGACCAAAAACTTCCCTAACCTAGTGAAGGAAACCGATATACAAGCCCAGGAAGTGCAGAGAGTTCCAACCGAGATGATCCCAAACAGGCCCACACCAAGACACATTGCAGTTAAAATGGCAAAGGTTAAAGACAAAGAGAGAATGCTAAAAGCAGCAAGAGAAAGACAGCGGTTACATACGAGGGAACTCCTATAAGACTATCAAATGACTTTTCTACAGAAACTTCGCAGGCCAGAAAGGAGGGGCAGGAGGTATTTATTCAAAGTGATGGAAAACAAAGGCACAACCTAGAATGCTGTATCGAGCAAGGCTATGATTTAAAAATTGAAGGAGAAATGAAGAGTTTCCCAGAAAAGAATAAGCTAAAGGAATTCATTACCACCAAGCCAGCAGTGCAGGAAATGTTAAAAGGGCTTCTGTAAAGAGAAGAAAGATGAAAACAATCTAACTAATGAAGACCGGAAATACAAATAACAAATTGGCAATAACTATGTACCTATCAATAATCACTTTAAATGTAAATAGACTAAATGCTCCAATCAAAAGACATAGACAACCCAAAATGTATGATAGGGTGGCTGAGTGGATAAGAAAGCAAGACCCTAGTATATGCTGTATACAAGAGATTCACCTCAGATCAAAAGACACACACAGGCTGAAAGTGAAGGGTTGGAGTATGATATTTCATGCAAATGGAAATGAGAAAAAAGCTGGAGTTGCAATACTTATATCTGACAAAATAGGCTTTAAAATGAAGAATATATTAAAAGACAAAGATGGGCACTATATAATAATAAAGGGATCGATCCGACAAGAGGACATAACCCTAGTAAACGTATATGCACGCAACACAGGAGCACCTAAATATATAAAACAGATATTGACCTGACATAAAGACAGAGATCAACAATAACACTATCATAGTAGGGGACTTCAACACACTTCTGACAACAAGGGACAGGTCTTCCAGACAGAAAATCAATATGGAAACAATGGCCTAAAATGATACATTGGACCCGTTGGATTTCATCGATATTTTCAGAGCATTTCACCCCAAAGCTGCAGAATACACGTTCTTCTCAAGCACGCACAGAACATTTTCCAAGATAGACCACATATTAGGCCACAAAACAAGTCTTGATAAATTTAAGAAAATTGAAATCATACCAATCGTCTTCTCTGACCACAGTGCTATGAATTAGAAATCGACTACAGGAAAAACACTGGAAGACACACAAATCCATGGAGGCTGAATAACATGTTACTAAATAATGAATGGGTCAACCATGAGATCAAGGAAGAAATCAAAAGATACCTCGAGACATATGAAAATGAAAACACGACAACCCAAAATGTATGGGATGCAGCGAAAGCAGTCCTAAGAGGGAAATTCATAGCATTGCAGGCCTACCTAAAAGAAACAAGAAAACTCACTAATCAACAGTTTATCTTCACACTTAAGGGATCTAGAAAAAGAACAGCAAAATAAGCCCAAAGGGAGTACAAGGAAGGAGATAATGAAGATCAGAGTGGAAATAAATGAAATAGAAACCAGAAAAACAATTGTGGGGACAGAGCCCCAAAAAGCAGTTTCCAGGCTCTCGGCCTCACATAGAAAGGTGCTGGCTCAGGTAGTAAATGGCCATCAACTGTGATCAAATGGCCAACAGCTGTGGCTAGTTGGCCGTCAGCTGTAACCAGTGAGCCATTGGCCACTAATGTAACTGCTGTGGCTATGCTAGCAGAAAATGGGGGCTAGCAAGAAGATGGTGGCTGAGATAGCAATTGCGGATTGCAGAGAGGCGGATGCCGCCAGCGAGACTATAGTGGTATGACTCCCCCATCTATGGCTCCGTGGGTGTTCCTTTATGGCCCCCCCATATCCTGCGTTCTTATGTGGGGAGCGGGAGCAGAGACCCCGCAGGCCGCCCCGCACAACACATGGCGCGGCGAGCAGGGTCTCCCGCACGACAACAATGCAAAAGATGAATGAATCCAAGAGTTGGTTTTTAGAGAAGATAAACAAAATCGACAAACCTTTAGCCAGACTCATAAAAAAAAAAAAAAAAAAAAAGAGAGAGAGAGGACCCAAATTAATAAAATCAGAGATGAAAGAGAAGTGACAACAGACACCACAGAAATACAAACAAAAAAACACAAAAAAATAAGAAATTACTATGAGCAACTATATGCCAACAAATTAGACAATCTGGAAGAAATGGACAATTTTCTAGAAGCATACAACTTTCCAAGGGTAACTCAAGAAGAAACGGAAAACCTGAATAGACTGATTACTACCAGGGAAATTGAATCAGTAATCAACAAGCTCCCAACAAACAAAAGCCCTGGACCAGAGGGCTTTACAGGTGAATTTTACAAAACATTCCAAAAAAGAATTATCACCTACTCTTTTCAAGGTATTCCAAAAAATCCAGAAGGAGGGAAGGCTCCCAAACACTTTATACGAGGCCACTATCACCCTGATCCCAAACGCAGACAGAAACACTACGAAAAAAGAAAACTACAGGCGGATATCGCCAATGAACATAGATGCAAAAATCCTCAACAAAGTATTAGCGAACAGAATTCAGCAATACATTAAAAAGACTATACACCATGATCAAGTGGGATTCATTCCTCGTATGCAAGGGTGGCTCAACATTCGCAAATCAATTAATGTGATGCACCACATTAACAAAATGAAAATTAAAAATCATATGATCATATCAATAGATCCAGAAACAGCATTTGACAAAATCCAGCAGTGATTTATGATAAAAACTCTTAAGAAAGTGGGAATAGAGGGACCACATCTCAACGTAATAAAGACCATATATGATAAACCCACAGCTAACATCAGACGCAATGAGGAAAAGCTAAAACAATTCCCCTTAAGATCAGGAACAAGGCAAGGTTGCCCACTTTCTCCACTTCTATTCAACATAGTGCTGGAAGTTCTAGCCACAGCAATCAGAGAACAAAAAGGAAATAAAAGGCATCCAAATTGGTAAGAGGGAAGTAAAATTGTCATTATATGCAGATGACATGATACTATACAGAGAGAACCCTAAAGACTCCACCAAAAAACTATTAGAGCTGATAGATGAATTTAGTGAAGTAGCAGGATACAAAATTAATATTCAGAAATCAGTTGCATTTGTATATACAAATAATAAAATATCAGAAGGAGAAATTAAGAAAATAATCCCATTTACAATTGCTTCAAAGACTATAAAATATCTAGCAGTAAATTTAATGAAAGAAGTAAGAGATTGGTACTCAGAAAATTATAAGACACTGAAGAGAGAAATTAAAGAAGATACAAATAGATGGAAACACATACCATGCTCATGGATAGGAAGAATTAATGTAGTTAAAATGTCCATATGGCCTAAGGCAATATACAGATTCAACGCAATTCCTATGAAACTACCAACGACGTTTTTCACAGAAATAGAACATACAATCCTAAAATTTACATGGAACCATAAAAGACCCTGGATAGCCTCGGCCATCTTGAGAAATAAGAAAAAAGTGGGAGGTATAATGAGACCTGACATCAAATTATACTACAAGGCTACAGTAATCAAAACAGCATGGTACTGGCATAACAACAGACACATAGATCAATGGAAGAGAATAGAGAGCCCAGAAATAAATCCATGCCTATATGGTCATTTACTCTACAACAATGGAAGCAAGACTTTACGGTGGGATAAAGAGTGTCTATTCAACAAATGGTGCTGGGAAACCTGGACAGACACATGCAAAAATATGAAGCTGGACCACCTCCTTGCAACATATAAAAGACTAAATTCAAAAAGGATTAAAGACTTAAATGTAAGATCTGAAACCATAACATTCCTAGAAGAAAATATAGGAAGAAACTTTACAGACATTGCCTGGAGTAAGATTTTTACTGATATATCCCCTCGGGCAAGGGAAGTAAGAGAAAACATAAACATGTGGGATTACATCAAACTAAAAAGATTTTTCACAGCAAAGGAAACCATCAATAAAACAAAAAGGAAGCGTACTGAATGGGAGAAGGTATTTGTCAATGATATATCTGATAAGGGGTTAATATGCAAAATTTGTAAAACATTCATTCAACTCAACACTAAAATAACAAACAACCCAATTAAAAAATGGGCAGAGGACATGAAGAGACATTTTTCTAAAGAGGACATGCAGATGGCAAACAGACATACGAAAAAATGCTCAACCTCACTAATCATTAGAGAAATGTAAATGAAAACCAAAATGCGATACCACCTCACTCCGGTCAGGATGGCTATCATCAGTAAATCAACAAACAACAAGTGTTGGCAAGGATGTGGAGAAAAGGGAACCCTCATGCCCTGTTGGTGGGATTGCAGATTGGTGCAGCCACTATGGAAAACAGTATGGAGGTATCTCAAAAAATTGAAAATGGACCCACCTTATGACCCAACAATTCCACTCTTGGGTATCTATCCAGAGAATTCCAAAATGCTAATTCAAAAAAATCTATGCACCCGTATGTTTATTGCAGCACTATTCACAACAGCCAAGACATGGAAACAACCAAAATGCCCATCAGTAGACGACTGGATTAAGAAACTGTGGTACATTTATACAATGGAGTACTACGCAGCCATAAAGAAGAATGAAATCTTACCATTTGCAACTGTATGGATGGACCTAGAGAACATTAAGCTAAGTGAAATAAATCAGACAGAGAAAGACAAATACCATATGATCTCACTTATATGTGGAATCTGAAGAATAGAATAAATGAACAAACTAATCAGAAACAGTCTCAGAGACATAGAGGAAAAACTGAGGGTTGCTAGAAGAAAGACAAATACCATATGATCTCACTTATATGTGGAATCTGAAGAATAGAATAAATGAACAAACTAATCAGAAACAGTCTCAGAGACATAGAGGAAAAACTGAGGGTTGCTAGATGGGAGTGGGGGTGGGGATGAGGGAGAAGGTGAAGGGATTAGAAAGCACAGTTGATACCACAAGATTGCCACGGGGATACGAAAGTCAATTTGGGGAATATAATCAATAATATTGTAAAGATTTTGTAGGGTATCTGATGGGCACTTTTCTTACTAGGGAGACCACTTCAGGGATGGTGTAGATGTACACCTGAAGCTGAAGTTGAACAATAATGAATGTCAATTACAATTATATATATATATATATGTACACATATATATGTATATATATATATATATATATATATATATATATATTCACAAGAAGTGGAGTACAGCTTAAAGAATATAGACAATGGAAATGTAACGGCTGTATATAATGACAGAGGGGTAGTAGATTGGGGGATGGAGGTTATCACTTTGTGAGGGGTATAAATGATAAATGTCTAACTATTACAGTGTTTTGTACATATGAAAATAATTTAAAAAATTAAATAAATAAAATTTTTTTTAAAAAGCCCCGGTCTTGTATCGTAGTAAAATAAGACCGAGTCTTATATTAATTTTTGCTCCAAAAGACGCATTAGAGCTGATTGTCTGGTTAGGTCTTATTTTCGGGGAAATACAGTAGTTATCAACCTGAACTCCTTTTGGGGGATTAAAAAGTGAAGTCTGCTAAACCAAAAAAAATAAAAATAAAAATAAAAAAAGAGAAAGAAATCCTAGATGGACTTTCATGGTTACTGACCAGGATTGTAAGTATGGCTCCCCTATTTCTTCTGTGGCCTACCTGTATTCAGAAACACACGAAAATTGTTATTAGATTGGGAGTGGGGATTCAGGCCAGCACATCTGTGGTGGGTTTTCCTTAATGGCAGGTGTTCTTAGCCGTGCTCGCTGGAATTCTAGAGCACAGCTGTGCAATACAATTCTGCTCTATGTACTCGTGGCTGTTGAGCACTTGCAATGTGGCTAGGAACTGAATTTTTTATTTTAATCATTTTCGACTTAAATGTCCACATGGCTCTAGTGGCTACCATATTTGACAGCACATTTCTAGAAGGTCCATGGATGGACTTGACGATTTTGTAAACTTTTTGAACCTGGGGCAGAATTGGAAGTGTACGAGGTCAGGCAATTAAGTTCTCGAACTCATCCTAGAAAAAGTGCCACATACCTCATCGCTGAATATTACTATGGTCACCTTCAAAGTACTCCCCTTGGGAAGCTGTGCACCAATGATAGCACCTAGTCCACCCTTCAAAGCAATTTTGGAACTCTTTTTCTGGAATGGCCATCAGAGCTGTTGTCGTATTACACTTGCTGTCCTGAATGTCAGCAAAATGTCTTCCTTTCAACGTTTCCTTTATCTTCCAGTAAAGAAAGAAGACATTGTGGCCCAGAGCAGGTGAGTAGGGAGGGTGTTCCAATACAGTGATTTTTTTTTACTGTCTACAAACTCCCTCACAGACAGTGCCATAAAAGCTGGTGCATGGTTGTGATGCAAGAGCCATGAATTTTTGGTGAAAAATTCAGGTCATCTTACTTTTTCATGCAGCCTTTTCAGCACTTCCAAATAGTAAACTTGGTGAACTGCTTGTAAAGTTGGTACAACTTCATAATGAATAATCCCTCTGATATCAAAAAAAGGTTAGCAACATCGGTGCAACAATTTCGGAAACTTAATTGTCAAACCTTGTATGTGTATTTTTCTAATAAGTAAGCCCACAGCTTTCATTAGATTCTCAAAACCTCCCAAAAGATTACAGTCTGCTATTTTAGGGCTTTGGCAAAAAGTTAGCAGTTAAGAGAGGTAAGGATGCCCTCTGGTAACCGTCAGCTCTTCAGGCAGTTCCAGTACAAAGAAGCAGCCGGCCATGTGAAGCTTTCAACACACTGCGGGAGCTCTGCTGTCAGTGGCTGAAGCCAACGATGCGTTCAAAGGAACAAATCCTGGAGCTTCTAGTGTTGGAGCAATTCCTAATAATTCTGCCCCTGGAGCTAGAGACCTGGGTGACAGAACAGTACCCAGAAAGTACAGAAAGAGTTGATAGAAGACTTACAGAGAGAACTTGACATACCACAGCAGCAGGTGAGAAAAGAGTTTGGGAT
>NW_022680374.1:0-59794 GCF_004115265.2 Rhinolophus ferrumequinum
TTTGTACTTTCTAATCCCTTCCCCTTCTCATCTGTCCCCACCCTCTTTTTTTCTATATTTCTGAGTCTATTTCTGTTTTGTTTGCTCATTTATTCTGTTCTTTAGATTCCACATAAACGTGAGATCATATGGTATTTGTTTTTTTCAGTCTGACTTATTTCACTTGGCATAATATTCTCTAGGTCTAATCCATGTTGTTGCAAGTGGTAAGATTTTATTCTTTTTTATGGCTGAGTAATACTCCATTGTAAAAATGTACCACAGTTTCTTTATCCATTGTCTATTGCTGGGCGTTTTGGTTGCTTCCATATCTCAGCTGTTGTAAATAAGGCTGCAATAAATATAGGGGTGCATATTTTTTTTCGAATTAGTGCTTTGGATTTCTTTGGATAAATGCCCAGAAGTGGAATTGCTGGGTTGTACAGTAGTTCTTTTTAATTTTTTGTGGAACCTCCATACTGTTTTCATAGTGGCTGCACCAGTTTGCAATCCTGCCAACAGTGCACGAGGGTTCTCTTTTCTCCACAGTCTCGCCAGCATTTGTTGTTTGTGAATTTATTGATGATAGCCGTTCTGACAGGAGCGAGGTGGTATCTCATTGTGGTTTTTGTTTGCATTTCTCTAATGATTAGTGACATTGAGTATCTTTTCATATATCTGTTAGCCATCTGCATGTCCTCTTTAGAGAAAGGTCTCTTCATGTCCTCTGCCCATTTTTTAATTGGGTTGTTTGATTTTTTCTGTGTTGAGTTGTATGAGTTTTTTATAAATTTTGGATATTAACCTCTTATCAGATGTATCATTGGCAAATATCCTCTCCCATTCAGTAGGATGTGTTTTTGTTTTATTGATGGTGTCCTTTGATGTGCAAAAACTTTTTAGTTTGATGGAGCCATTTTTTCTTTTGCTTCCCTTGCCTGAGGGGATATAGCAGTAAAAATATTACTAATGGTAATGTCTGTGAATTGACTTCCTATGCTTTCTTCTAGGAGTTGTATGGTTTTGAGTCTTACATTTAAGTCTTTAATCCATTTTCTATTTATTCTTGTATATCATGTAAAAAGGTAGTCCAGTTTCATTTTTTTTGCATATGTCTGTCCAGTTTTCACAGCACCATTTATTAAATAGACTTTTTTACCCCAATGAAAATTCTTGCTTTCATTGTCATAGATTAAAACCAAATAGGCATGGATTTATTTCTGGGCTTTCTAAAATGTTCCATTGACCTATGTGTCTGGTGTCTATTTTTATGCTAGTACCATGCTGTTTAGATTAATATAGCCTTGTTGTATGATTTCATGTCTGATAGCATGATACCTCTCATTTTGTTCTTATTTCTCAAGATTGTCATGGCTATTTGGGTCTTTTATTGTTCCATATAAATTTTATAATTATTTGTTGTAGTTCTGTGAAAAATGTCATTGGTAATTTAATAGGGATTGCATTGAATCTATATATTGCCTTAGGTAGTATGGATATCTTTAACTATATTAATTCTTCCTATCCGTGAGCATGGTATGTCTTTCCATTCATTTTTATCTTCTTTAATTTCTCTCTTCAATACGTTATAATTTTCTGAGCACAGGTTTTTTACTTCCTTGGTTAAATTTATTCCTAAGTATTTTATTGTTTTTGAAGTGATTATAAATGGGATTGTTAAGTCCTCCTTCTGATAGTTTGTTATTGGTGTACACAAATGCAACTGATTTTTGAATATTAATTTTGTACCATGCTACTTTACTAAATTCATTTATCAGTACTCATAGCTTTTTGGGGGAATCATTGGGGTTCTCTATGTATAGTATCATGTCATCTGCAAATAATGACAATTTTACTTCCTCCGTTCCAGTTTGGATGCCTTTTATTTCTTTTTCCTGTCTGACTGCTGTGGCTAGAACTTTGTTGAATAAAAGTGGTAAAAGTGAGCATCCTTGTCTTGTTCCTGGTCTTAAGGGGAATGCTTTTAGCTTTTCTCTATTGAGTACGATGTAGCTGAGGGTTTATCATATATGGCCTTTATTATGTTGAGATATGATCCCTCTATTCCCAGTTGCTAAGAGTTTTTTTTTATCATAAATGGATGCTGGATTTTGTCAAATGCATTTTCTGTAAAACACCTATTGATATGACCATATGATTGTTACTTTTAATTTTGTTAATATGGTGCTAATTGATTTGTGGATATTGAACCAACCTTGCATACCAGGAATGAATCCCATTTGATCACAGTGTATGATCATTTTGATGTATGCTGAATTCTGTTGCTAATAATTTGTTAAGGAGGTTTGCATCTATGTTCATTAGGGATATTGGCTTATAGTTTTATTTTGTTTTTTTTTCGTAATGTCTCTGTCTGGTTCAGGGACTGGGTAATAGTGGCCTCACAAAATGAGCTTGGAACTTTCCTTCCTTCCTTCCTTCTGGATTTTTGGGACTATTTTGAGGAGAATAGGTGATAATTTTTAACCTTCCTCTATTTTTAAGAAACACAATGTCACACCCATAATAAGGGGAAAAAGCCCGAGAAGCTGAAATAAAAGTTGTCTCAAACATACTATGACCTTCCCATAAAGAGTGGGCTCCACATATAAATTTGAATTTACTAAAAAGATGCTTCTGAGTGTTTGGACAAAATATGAGGGTTTGGATGAAAAAGTGGTGCTATAATAAATCATACATTTCTAACTGACTAGCTTTGGTGTTTAATCAGGCCCCAAACCTACAACTTTTTAGTCAAAGATTTTTAAGCCAGCCCTGTCCATGGTTCTTGTGCATTGAAGTTGATGAACCTCTGAAATATGCCAGAAGTAATGCCCCTTGAAGGCATGATTACCCTTAAGAGAGCACATTTTCTTGTTAACTATTCTGTAATCCAATTCCCACCTTGTTTTTCCCACCTATTCTAATGTCCGTTATACCGTGTTTCCCCGAAATAAGACCTAGCCCAGACAATCAGCTCTAATGCATCTTTTGGAGCAAAAGTTAATATAAGACCCGGACTTTTATATTATATTGTATTATATTATATTATATTATATTATATTATATTATATTATATTATATTATATTATATTATATTATATTATATTATATTAAGACCTCGTCTCATAGTATGGCAAAATAAGCCCGGGTCTTATATTAATTTTTACTGATTGTCTGGCTATGTCTTATTTTCGGGGAAACATGGTATTTCCCCCTTAATTTTAAATGCATAAAAGAAGCTACAAAATTGTCATTTTTGTGGGAACATTTGAGATCTTGCTTCCCAGCAATTGTCAGTTTTGGCTCAAATAAACTCTTATAAAAATTCTCTACATGTTTGGACAATCTTATGTCAACACTCTAGTATTGCGTTCTGGCATAGAACTTTTAGATTTCTGAGATTTCTAAATTTAAAAGGAGGCTTTTACTTGTTATGAAGGTATATTTGCCAAAATAGGAAGAAAAAAATCATTAGCATTTTGTTACTTGATTTTTAACTTCTAAATATTTAGAGGGTCTTTCCCCCAGGCCCCACATATCAAGAGTGAGCCTGCCTGTCTCCCTATCCAATAGGTCAGTGGCTGCTCTGATCCACAGTTTCTTGGGTGTGTTGACTGGTTTACACCTGAGGTGGGTCTAGAGAAAGGCATTTTTGTTTCTGTTTCTCTTTTTCCCACTCCTTGCTTCCATTCATCATATCTCTCTGGGTAACCGTTCTAACCTGCCTAATGTGTATTTTATTAGTTATTTTTTCCTTTATAAATATGCTTTTTTTCTGTTTGTGTATATGTAACTTTAATATACATGAGTAACATTGTGTTTTATATCTCATTATCTTTCTTACTTTTCTCACATAGCACTATAGCTCTGAGCTGTGCTGTCTATAGCTAATCCTTTGCTTTTAACTGCTGTAAAGTCTCCACTGCAATTTATCTCTTTATTTACCCAATGATGCGTGCAGATATATCCTGTTGTTTTATTTTGCACTTCTCTGATTAGTAATTGGCTTGAGCATCTCCTCCTAAGCGGGGAGTCACTTTAGGCTTCCTCTTCTGTAAATTGTTTGTTCTATATACTGTGCCCTTTTATTTTCTGTCAATGTTAAAGTTTCTAATATAAGCTAGTTAGAGATCTTCTTCCATTCTGTTATATTTCTATGAACTCTATCCCCAGTGTCCATTGCTGAACACAAAAATCCTAATTTTTGATATGATAAAATTCACCAATGTATTTGCCTTTTGATTTCTCATCTTTAGATAACAAAAATATTTTCCTATATTTCCTTCTAATTAGAGGGATAGGTAGTGATAGAGGCCTCAGCTCTTGCTGGGGGAAAGTCAAGAGAAGGTCAAGAGTAGCCACTTGGAAATGGCTCTCTCAATATCCCTTCCCTCTTCCTTGCAATCAGGTCTAAAAGCTAAAAATTACGTATCCCTTATTGCCATGTAGCACTAGTTAAATGCATTTGTGTGAGATTTGGAAGATGTGAGTGAGGTTGGTCTCACACTTCAGTCTATATCAGAATCATATGAAGGCTTATTAAAACATAGGTTTCCAGGCCCCACCCAGGAATTCTGCAAATGTGGAGCAGGGCCCCCAAATTTTTGTTTGTAAGAAGTTTCCATGTAATGCTCAAACTAGGCTTTAGTTGTCTAGTTACCAGTTTTATGAGTGCAAGAGGCATTTTCACGGTGGCAGGGGTCACAGTGATAGCAGGAGTCTGTTGTGGAGTCACTTTGGAGGCTCCCTCATCATTCTTCCAGTCATTCAAAAAACTGTAAAGAGGTATGAAATCTCTTTCTGGATGAAAAAAAACTAGAGTTGCCATATCTTGCTTTGTATAATGCATTCCTGTGTATAATGTGAACCCACGTTTTTGGCCCAAATTTTCAGGGGAAAAAAAATCTTTCATTTTACTTTTTTAATTCAAATTTTTATTTGTTTACAATAGGTAGCTGTTTTTTGTATTATAAATTAATTTTAGCATTTATTTTTTAACATATTGTGGTACAACATATTATATGTAACAAATAATTACAAAACACAAGAAGAGATAACAAGGTACCAGAAACACCTTGTTATGTACCAGTAACAAACTTACGGTATTTATGCCTCATAGAAGGCCAAGAACCCTTCATCGTTGCAACTTCGTCATATGTTCAACAAAACCGATTTTCATATTCCAGGGTATTATTTTGCATACGGATATCGTTGTTGATTTCTAGAGTTACACTTTTAAGTCAAAAGCATAAATAAAAGAATTAAAAACATTTATATAGACAAGGAATTAGTACTACCCATGTATAATGTACATCCTTATTTTTCCCTCACTAATTAGGGCAAAAAAGTGTGCATTATACATGACAAAATACGGTATTTCTGTTTTCCATAAGCCACTGATTGATACAATGGTATACCAAAACTAGCTAGAAATGACAAGAGGATGTCTACAAATCCTTTGCGCAAAATCCTTCGCACTGCTGAGTCTAAAACAAATATCCTTGATATCGTTATAGGGGAAACCTTTGTCACATGGCCACTGGTATACTGAGTGAGTAGCCCATAGATCTATCAGTTATTTAAACAAGACAAAAGATTCTGCAGCATGTGTAATCTGGGTTGAACAAGCATTCTGATTTGTTTGGGACTGAAGGGTTTCCCAGAATGTGGGGCTTTTAGTTCCAAAACCTCATTGAATTGGTCACTCTAGTGTAATCTTTCCTTAGTCATCTTGAAGAAGTTGCCTATAAATGGGAAGAGGTTAGGGTGGATGATAAAAAGTGGGGGTCTGAGAAATTTTTTTCAGGAGGCATTTGATATTTGAAGAGCATAACTAGGCAGGCCTGATAAGCTGTAGAAAGGGAGTGTTAGCATAAAGCAAAGAAGATAAAGATTGAGAGCCAGGAATGTGGTGTCTGGCAGACTTTGGCTTGGGTTTAAACCCCCGTGTCTTTGTTTACCATCTATGTGACCTCGAGCAAGTGACTAAAGCATCTTTCCATATCTGTGAAATGGGGATAATAAGCATATCTATCTGTGGTGAGGTATAATTGAAATAATGCATACAAAGCATTTGGAAGAGTTATATGACTCAGAATAAACACCCAAAACCATGTTAGCAGCTAGTATTATTTTTAGGGTTACTAGGAAATTTACACAAAGGCATCAGGTAGAGAAGTTCTTGGGCAGGAATAAGTAGAGATGAGTGAAAGAGATGAAAGAAAGACTCAAGATGAGAAAGGGGCTGTGTATCACCCTTGGTGACGTTAAATTCACCCATCTTTGCTTTGTGCATGCCCAAATGCAAAAAAATAAGAATTGAGTTGAGTAATATTTTTTATCTAAAGGTAATAAAACAATGAATGACTCTTAAACTCAATGCTGGAAGTTTAAAATTTACGTTAAATTACAATTAAAATACTAAATGTTTACCAAAGGGCTCAGGATATAGAAAATGGATCCCAAGAGAATGAAAATATGAACTTGAAATCAGCTAGCTTCAAACAGCAATGAAGTAGAGAGAGGAAACGAAGTGGGAAGAAGAAAAGGAGGCATTCACTGAACCATGTAGAGAAGTGATTTTTTGCCATCGTGGCTGGGTATGCAGAGGACTTCCTGCTGGCATTTATAAAAACTTACTCATGAAAGTGAGCAAGAATAATAACTTCTGCATCAAAATATTTTTCTCCTCAGGGTTTTCTGCATGGCAGCCTTTACCTCCTTATTCCTCAAGCTGTAGATGAGGGGGTTCAGCATGGGGATCACTGTGGTGTAGAACACGGAGGCCACGTTCTCCTGGGCCAGGGAACTGGCTGTGGAGGGTTTTAAGTACATGAACGAAGCTGACCCATAAAATAATCCCACAGCTGCAAGGTGGGAGCTGCAGGTGCTGAAGGCTTTGGACCGTCCCTCTCTGGTGCTGATGTGTAGGATGCTGGAGAAGATGAAGGCATAGGAAACAAGGACTGCTAAGCTGGTGGCTATGAGGTTGAATCCAGCCAAAAAGAAGGTGGTTATCTCAATATCACGGGTGCTAGAGCAGGAGAGCTTCATGAGGGGGAGGATGTCACAGAAGTAATGACTGATGAGAACCTCACAATAGGGCAGTTTTAACATGAGGCTAACCTCAATGGTGGAGCCAATGAGGCCCACGAGGTAGACCACAGCCACCAGCAGGGAGCAGACAAGATGAGACATGGTGATGTTGTAAAGCAAAGGGCTACAGATGGCGACATAGCGGTCATAGGCCATCACTGTGAGCATGTAACACTCGGCAATGACAAACACGAGGAAGAAGTAGAGCTGTGACATGCACCCGGCATAGGAGATGATGTTCTTCTCTGACACGAAGTTCATCAGCATGTTAGGGGTAATGACAGAGGAGTAGCAGAGATCCAGGAGTGACAGATTGCCGAGGAAGTAGTACATGGGGGTGTGAAGCTGAGCATTCACACAAATCAGAGTTATCATGCCCAGGTTCCCTATCATGGTGACCGAGTAGATCCCCAGGAAGAGGAGGAAGAGGGGGAGCTGGAGCTCTGGCTGATTTGTTAATCCCCCAAGAATGAACTGTGTCACTGTAGAATGATTTTCTGTTGCCATTCTCCTTTGGGAGCCCTGTGGGGATAAGAGAGAAGAGCCTATGAAAGGCTACATCTGAGCCTTTGTGGTGAGGCTAGGGACCAACATCGTTTCCTTACTGAGTGAGCTTGACCTCTTTCTGACTGGGTCTGTACTCCCTCTAATGCTTTCTAGGATTCAGACAATTTTGCTGTGATTCAGAGGAAATGAAGGTGAGAAACCCACTCTCCCCCAGAGCTTTACCACCCTCATGTTCCTCAGTTACCCTACAGGTGAACACAAGTGTTTTTTACTTATAGGTTTCGAGTTGACTTTTGTCCCAGTAAGAGACTGTCCCTTGTCATCTAGGCAATCCCAAAATATTACCATGAAATGAAACGTGTAGCAAGCTTATTTCAATACCAGATAGTATAATCTAGTAGTTAAAGCTCAGGAATTACTGGGTGACAAATCAATGTCCACATTTGAGAATAAATGGAATTATAATATCAATTCACAATTTTATTCCATGATTAAAATACATGGAAATATTTTCCAAACATTCTGTTGCTATACAGATGTGAATTTTCCTTAGGTGTCTGGAATTTGTTCTAATTTTTCACTGAGCTTGGGATTTTAGGATAGTTATTCTTAGTTTTAGTTATACTAGTAATCACCCGAAGAGTTTTTTAAAAATATTGATGTCAGGTTCCTCCTATAGTAATTCTGATTTATTGATCTGTGGTATTTCTGGGCATTGAGCTCTGTGTTTCTGGGCAGGTGGTAAAGTTCAGCTACAGATAGTAAAGGTTTTGTTTTCTTTATAATTTTGTGTTTATTGGAACTAGAGTAATTTCGTATCTTGAAAATTTGGCGTTAAATGCAGTTTATCCTGAGGAAATTAAAGACACTGAGGAACAATTTGAGGTTGATTGTTTTCCATGTGCTGAGTAACCTCAGGAAGATTCAGGTTGAATCAGGATGCAGAGTAAGTAGGTGGAATTAGAAATACAATATACTGCAATTTGCAAATGATTTGAGTGGGAAATGGATATTTTCTCTTATGCCCCCTCTTTGCATACCCTTAAATGCTGGTATCCTTTGTGGTCACTTTATCTGTGGCCAATTTCTCTCTTTACACCAACTGTATCTTCTGAATCATCACATTCTCTCTCATTGTTTCACCATATTTCTGTTTCTATGCCTTTGATTTCCAAATTACTACTTATTGTTTGTCTGTTTTTAATGTCAACTAATGACCAATGCAGAAACGATTTGTAGCTGATGGTAATTATACACAGATACGCAAGAGACTCCCTGGCAGGAATCTTGCTGCAGCTAAGTCAAATGGCACTTAAATGTTGGTCTTGAGAAGCAACTCCTGTCCCTGGGCTTTGCATTGTCTTATGATGATTTTCCTTCATTTGTCTTTTCTACCTGATGAGAAAAAAAAAAAAAGCAAGAAAACATAATTTATAAAGCAGATAGTATTTTGCTTCTGATAATTTGATTAAATTGGCTACAAGTAATTTGATAGATTCTGTTGACTAATTGTCTAGTAGTGAGCAAGAGCTTTTGAGAGATCACTTGCCTGACATATGTTGAACTTTCTCAAGTTTTCAACAAAATTGGTCATTAGATGAATGACCTTAAAAATTATTCTTTGGCATCCAAATTGGGAATGAAGAAGTTAAATTGTCACTATTTGCAGATGACATGATGCTGCATATAGAAAACCCTAAAGACTCCACCAAAAAGCTATCAACGAGAAACAATCAATGAATACAGTAAAGTTGCCAGCTACAAAATCAACGTACAAAAGTCCATTGCATTCCTATATACTAACAATGAAATCTCAGAAAAAGAAATACAAAAAGCAATTCCTTTTGCAATTGCAGCAAAAAGAATAAAATACTTAGGAGTAAACTTAACCAAGGATGTGAAAGACCTATATGCTGAAAACTACAAGGCATTTTTTAAAAAAATTGAAGAAGACACAAAGAAATGGAAAGACATTCCATGCTCATGGATTGGAAGTATCAACATAGTTAAAATGGCCATATTACCCAAAGCAATATACAGATTTAATGCAATCTCCATCAAAATCCCAATGGCATTTTTTAAAGAAATAGAACAAAAGATCATCAGATTTGTTTGGAACCACAGAAGACCCCAAGTAGCCAAAGCAATCTTAAGAAAAAAGAACAATGCTGGAAATATCACACTCTCTGACTTTAGCTTGTACTACAGGGCAACAATAATCAAACCAGCATGGTATTGGCAGAAAAACAGATACATAGACCAATGGAATAGAATTGAGAACTCAGAAATAAAACCACATAAATATGGACAGATAATTTTTGACAAAGAAGCAAAAAACATTCAATGGAGAAAAGATAGCCTCTTCAATAAATGGTGCTGGAAGAATTGGAAAGCCACGTGCAAAAGAATGAAACTGGACTGCTATCTCTCACCATGTACCAAAATTAATTCAAAATGGATCAAAGACTTAAGCATAAGACCTGAAACAATAAACTGCATAGAAGAAAACATAGGTACTAAACTTATGGACCTTGGGTTCAAAGAGCATTTTATGAATTTGACTCCAAAGGCAATGGAAGTAAAAGCTCAAATAAACGAATGGGACTATATCAAACTTAAAAGCTTCTGCACAGCAAAAGAAACCATCGACAAAATAAAGAGGCAACCAACTGAATGGGACAAAGTTTTTTGCCAACAGTGCCTCCGATAAGGGGCTGATATCCAAAATATACAAGGAACTCATGCAACTCAACAACAAAAAGACAAACAACCCAATTGAAAAATGGGCAGATGACCTGAAGAGACATTTCTCCAAAGAGGACATACAAATGGTAAATAGACATATGAAAAAATGCTCAACATCACTAATCATCAGAGAAATGCAAATAAAAACCACAATGCGATATCACCTCACCCCAGTCAGAATGGCTATCATCAACAAGACAAATAGTAACAAGAGTTAGAGAGGCTGTGGAGAAAAAGGGACTCTCATACACCGTTGGTGGGAATGCAGACTGGTACAGACGCTATGGAAGGCAGTGTGGAGGTTCCTCAAAAAATTACAAATAGAATTACCGTATTACCCAGCAATCCCACTCCTGGGTATCTACCCAAAAAATCTGAAAACATTTATCCATAAAGACTTGTGCTCCAATGTTCATTGCAGGTTTATTTACGGTGGTCAAGACATGGAAACAACCAAAATGTCCTTCGATAGATGAATGGATAAAGAAGTTGTGGCATATATACACAATGGAATACTATTCAGTGGTAAGAAAAGATGAAATAGGACCATTTGTGACAACATGGATGGATCTTGAGAATATAATGCTAAGCGAAATAAGTCAGACAGGAAAAGCAGAGAACCGTATGATTTCACTGATATGTGGTATATAACCAAAAACAACAAAAGAACAAGACAAATAAATGAGAAACAAAAACTCATAGACAAAGACAATAGTTTGGTGGTTACCAGAGGGTAAGGTGGGTGGGGGGCGGTAGACGAGGGTAAAGGGGATCGAATATATGGTGATGGAAGAACTGACTCTGGGTGGTGAACACACAATGGGATTTATAAATGATTTAATACAGAATTGTACACCTGAAATCTATGTAACTTTACCAACAATTGTCACCCCAATAAACTTTAATAAAAAGAATTATTCTAATCCTTAGTTTTTATTATTCCACCTTATGGATGAGCAAAGAAAAGTTCCATGTGGGAGAAAAAGGTAATTTTTTTTTTTTTAATCTGAAGGATTTCAAAACATCGTTATTCAGAATGGTTAATGAGTGAACTTCTACTTCCACCCATGAAGAATGAACTCTACTGGAATTGTATTTGCAGCATGAACATCTAGAAAACCAGAGAAGGCATATGAAACAACTTTTTTCCTACATTTGACAACAGGCAGCCCCCAACAGATTCCTTAGAAGAGGGAAACAAACAATGGGAGCTCAATGATTGCACCAGCCTTCCTGCCTGTAGGAAGTTTCCATGCCACACTCCAAATGGACAAATCCAGAATGGATGAATATTGTAAAACCTAGAACAGCTAAGTAATAAAAAATAGCTATATATATTAAGCCAATCCTGGAAATAAAATATAATCTTCAAAGACACGCAGTGCAAAAGAAAGCAAGAAAAAAGAAAAAGTGGAATAAAGGGCAGTTGGTAGAAACAGAAAACCAATAGCAAGATGTTAGACTTAAACTCAGAAACATTGATAACTGAGTTAAATGCAAACGTTTCCAATATTCTAATTAAAATGCAAAGAATGTCATATTAGATAAAAGGAACTACCTAATGATATGCTTTTCCAGGAAACACACTTTAAATATAAAGACACAGATAGCTAAAACTATAAGAATGGAAAAAGATATACTATGCAAACATCAATCAAAAGAAAGTAGACTGACTATATCATTATTAAAAAAGTAGATTCAAAGCAAGGAATATTAGTATAAATAAGAAGGGACATTTCATAATAATAAAGGAATTAATTCATCAACACATCATAATTTTCCTAGTGAGTTAATCTATTAACAGAGTTTCAAAATACAAACTGACAAAACTGAAAGGAGGAATAGACAAGTCCACCATTACCTGGAGATTGAAATACTCCTCTTTCATTATTTGATAGAACTAGTGGGAAAATTAATGACGACATAGAAAATACTCACAAATTGACATTTTTTAGAACTCTCCAAGTAGAAATAGCAGAATGCACAATCTGTCAGGTGCATATGGAACAGTTTTCTAGATACAACCTATTCTTGACAAAAATAAGCACCATACCTTTAAAAAGTTGATATCATGTAGAGTATAAATCCTTACCAAACAGATACAACCTATAAATAAGTTATGGAAAGACACCTAGGTAATCTTCAAATATTTGAAAATTAAACCACACCTAACTATCACAGGGGTCAAAGAAGAAGTCACAAATTAAGTTAGAAATTAACATTTTGAACTGAATGAGCATGAAGATCCATGAATCAAAATTTTGAAAATGCTGCTAAGGCAATGTTAATAGGGAAACTTGTCATTCAATGGTTATTTTAGAACAGAAGGAACTTCTAAAATCAGTAATCTAAGGTTTAACTTTAATAAAACCCCAAAAACGGTGCCTAATGAAGAAAACAATATAGATAAGCATGGAATTCAATGAAATCAGAGACAAACAGTAGAAATAAATCAATGAAATGGAAACTGGTCTTTGAAAACATATCTATATCTATATCTGTTTCTATATCTATACCTATATCGATTTTTATATCACCTATATCTATATCTGTTTTTATATCTGTCTCTATCTTTATCTGTTCCTATATCTATATCTGTTTCTATATCTATATCTGTTTCTATATCTATATCTGTATATCTACAGCCACATCTACATCTACATCTGTACCTGTACCTGTACCTACATCTACATCTATATCTTTATCAATGAAGAGAGAATGAATCACATATAAAGGAGCAGAAAGGAGATGAGGATGCCATCAGACATCTCAGTGACAGTACAGGGACCTAGGACAGAGGGATCTGACACAGGAGAGCAGCAAAGGGAATTCTAGGCTGAAAGCCGTGCCTCATGTCTGCAGCATGAGTCCAGAATGGGTGGAGGACAGAGGCCTTCAGGAGAGATATGAAATAGGTACATTTTCCCAAATGTCTGGACATTTGGAAAATAATATGAATGGGTATTTGACAGATACCATGGGGCATGTGAAAATATAAAGGAGAGATACTTAGTATCGGACAAGTATTACAATTCCGGGAAAAATTTCAGGTAGTACAAGTAGTAGTTAAACATAATAAAAAGTATAATATTTGGCTCTGCAGTGATGAATTAACAACGATAATGAAGTCCGCATTGCTAGAGTTCTAACACTCAGACATTAAGTACTGAGAATCAAAAATTGTATTATAACTATTTGGGAGACAAGCGAGAGGAATTGGGATGGGGAAGTTATAGATGACTCTGCATCTAGGTTAAATGCAAGCACTGCATTCAGCAAATATTTATGCATAATTATTGTGAGCTGAGTCCTATCACAGGCTGTGAATAATAATTAAAGAGGAACATCTCAAAGAACACGGTAAGCACATAATGGAGAAATACAGTGGCAAATACCAGAGGAAACGGACAAAAGATTTGAAAGTTGTTTCCTCTTGGCAACAGAGTTGGGCTTGGGGATGCTTGGGCAGGTAACTCTCACTCTTTATTATTAACCTTTTAGTGGAATTTCAATTTTAAATCATATGTATGTACTATTTTTAAAAAATAAAATTGATTACAATACTGTTTCTTCATCTTTCACTGGTATTATTCATGTAGGTTACATTTTACATAAAGAAGCATAATTGTGTTTAAAGTATTATATTCGGCATTGAGTGTGGTAGTTAAAGGTGAAGACTCAGAAGTCAGAGGGACGTTCAATTTCCACTCTGACTTTTACTCTGTGATCTTAAGCAAGTTCTATAATTTTCTACTTCTAAGCATTCTTATCTGTACATGGGGAAGAATAATATCTATCTCATAGTGCAGAGTCCCTGGCAAATACTATTGCACATAATAAGTGGTTGCTATCTATTATTATTAATTATAGCATCAGATAATAAGGTCAAACTGTGACCTCATTGTCTTCATTGAGAAGAAACACAAAAATAGCTTCTCTCTCCAGGAGGCACGCACTAATACGTGCAGGAGATGATCTTTACAGATATCCTGTCTCTGAGATGGATTTCTGAAATGAAAAAACTAAACACGTGATAATTTATTTTCCCCTCATATAATTACTGACAGTTTGTAATACTTTGTGTACACATTTCTTTCAGAGGCTAGTCTCATGTACCACTCCTAAAATCTTCAGGAGAGGAGGGAATGTATTTACAGCAGAATTACCACCCCCATTTCAGTAATGGGAACCTGAGGTGCTGAGATTTTAAGACTTCCTCAAGGTCACAGAATTGACTCTGTGTGACTTGCAACTCCAGCCTGATTCTGCTGTCTCTAAACCTATGCTTTTTCCCCTTCTCTGGTTTGGAGTCTTGTAAGTCTGCACTGTTATGGCGTCAGGCACATGTGGCTGTACGAAACTGAGGTTCAGTCTTCATAGTATGAGGAGAGCATGGGGGGGGAAAGAGGGGTGCTACATTATCTATTCTGCAGGAGAGGGGTCAGCAAACTCCGCCCAATCCAGTCTGTGGCCTGTTTATGTGATAAGTTGCATGAAGCACGTGCATTCCTTTATGTGGTGTTGATGCTGCTTTCCTGCTGGGATGGCAGAGCTGAGCTGAGCACCAGAGAGCCTATGGACTGTGCAGCCTAAAACATACATTTCCGGGTCCTTTCTGGAAACGTTTGCCAGTGCCTACTCTAGGAAACTGGCACTCAGTTACACAAGTTACCCAAGGCCACACGGTTAGTATAAGGTGGAACTGGGCCTAGAACCCAGGGTTTGTGACCGTCTGTCCATTTCATCCTCCACCATACCATGCCGTCGTGCTATAACTTATCTCTTTCTGACAGTTTATTCTCATATTTTAAGTAAACTTAATTTAATACATTAAGTTCAAGGAGGACTGTTACTGCTGAATTTCCAGAAACACTTTTTTTTAAAATTAGAAAAGCAATATCGGCGTTGTAGAAAATGAACATACAAAGAGGCAAAAGTAAAATCATCATAATTTAATTACCAAGAATCTAAAACTGCTACGTATATTCTACCAGATCTTTTTCTATGCTTATATATGTTTATATAATAGGTATAAATGTACACATATTGTTTTTCACTTAAAGTGAGCAAATCATACATGCTGCTTTATTACCTGCTTTCTTGTATAGCATTAAAAGACTTTGACTCAATTAGCAACAACAATATTACTTGTGTTGATGTGATATTTAAGATAAGCAAGCATGCATTATCCTAAACTTAATACCTTTAATTATTGGCAGTGAGAGACTTAACTTCTTAATCACTAGTAAGAGCAAGAATTTTGAATTGTATTTCAATTGTTAAAAAAGAGATACATTTCACTAGATAGGGACACTAGATTTAAAAGATATTTTATATATCCCTTTCCACCAAATCTGAGTCTCCTACAATGATAAGAAACAGGAAATCCACTCTACATGTATCCTTACCAGCTATCAAAGTTTCTTACGAAACAGACTATTGTTACCAAGCAGTTTGTTCCTGCCTCTTGGTGTGAACACATTTTCTGTTGTATAGAAAACTGTGGGTAACAGAAATTTGTTTTATTCCTGTAATCTTCTAGCTACTTTATACATGATCCACAAATTTCATGTTAATTACTAAAAATTTTACCAGTAGTTTTATCGTGTTTTACTAGAAGTTCAAAATTGCTGCTGATGACAACACTCAGAATTACATAGACAATTATGTTTTCTTTTCAAGTGTGGGAAAAGCACCGTGAGAAGCAGAGTGTATGATTGAAAATAATATGTATAAAATGTCTGCATTAGAAATGGGAATATGTGGAAGAAACTGTGTTCTCATCTTACTCAATTGCTTTAAAATTAGAATTGAATACCTGTATTGAGGAAAAGTGGAGTAGTGTTACCTGGCAATCTTAGGCGGTACTTTGTTGTCAGCGGTCAAGAAATAAATGTCAGAACATAGAAAGCCACCACGTTTACATCTCTTTCCAGCCAAGGGGCTAACCCAGTCAGAAAACTGGGTACTGAGATTTGGGGCGTTGGGTATGTTTATAGGGAGACAGAACCTCTCTTGGGATATAGCCACTCCAGAGACTGGGTCCAGGTGGAAGCGGCAATTAGTCTGGGTTTACACTTGCTCGCTGAAAGGGGCTTTACCTCCCAGGTGTGTTAATTTTTCTTCTGTTGGCAGACTTACCCTGCAGTCTGGGAAGCCTGGTGCCAATGCCCACACTGGGACATTTTTAGCTTCATTGTCATTATCGTCTTTACCAGGACCACTTCAGGTATTACCATCGATGTCGTCATCACCTTCACCACCATCACCACCTTTGGCATCACTCACCACCATTATGGTCACTGTTCATCATTAATTCTTCATCTTTACATACAATGAGTTATAGTTACAATCTTTACTATGAAAAAGACTATATGTTACATCTTTCTGTATTGGACATTTCTCCAAAAACAAATTCACTGAATTTACAAAACAAAAAACAAAAAAAACCTGTTGATATCACTTAACTTTTGTGTTTCGACACAGAGGAACTTTATTTTTATAATTAACCTTGCTAAGTTTTATTATCTTATGATTTTTTCCAGCTTTACTGAGATATGATTGACAAATAAGAATTGTGTATATTTAAGTTGTACACTTGACCTTTTAGGTGTACAATGTGATGATTTGATATACATGTAGATTTTGTAATGATTACCACGATCGAGCTAATTAACTATCTATCAGCTAGTTAGCATTTTCTTTCTACTTAAGATCGGCTCTCTTTGCAAATTTCCAGTGTACAATATAACATATTAACTAGAGTAATCATGACGTACGTGATCCTCAGGACGTTTTCATCTTGAAACTGAAAGTTTGTCTCCTTGACCAACATCTCCCCATGTCTCCCACCCATTCCAGCCCCTGGAAGCCTCCGTTCTTAGATTTACAATAAGTAAATGTTTAATGTTACCTGTCTGTTTGGTAATTTGGTTACCGAAAACTTGATGTCTAAATGATTTCTTAGGAAAAGCTCATGGCAATAAGATCCCCTAAGTTTCTATCACTTAATAGTAGCGTGTGTGCAGCTTTTATAATTGAAGTCAGATTGGCTATGTAAAAATTCATCATCCTTGGTTCACATTTAACTTTTTTGAGTATCTCAAATCTGTTATTTTCTTCTTCTGAAAACCATTGTTGTCAAAACATTTGATGACAATGTGATTCTTTTCCCCCTTATAAGTTCATTGGCCTTTTTGCCTGGGTGTCCAAAAGGTCTTTTCATTTTCTCGAAGGTTCAGTAATTTTATTAGAAGATGGTTTGCTGTTTCTCATTCTGAGTCAATGTTTTTTGGCATGGTGTGTTCTTTTCAGGACCTGCTTCAGTCCTTTCTTTTAACTAAGGAAAATTTTCTTGAAATCTAAATTTTCATGTAGGTTCTGTTCCCCTGCTTTTATCTTTTTGAGTCCGCTGTTCTCTGTATTGCATCATCTTTTCCTAGCTTTGAAATTAAAAGTTCCTCTTCAATTCCTTCTTTTCCTTTGATTTTGATTTGTCCCGCCTTTTTCACATATTTTTTTTTTTTCTTAAAAAAATAGGAAATCCCGATCTTCTCTCTTTTTCCATCTTGGCTCTTCTTCTTACATAGTTGGTTTCCTGTACGAGAATCCCCTTGTCCCTTAGGTGATGGGCACTGGCAATACCTTTACTCCACAGGAGAAGTACTAAGCAGGACACCTCTTTGTTTTTACAGTTAATGAAGGCATCAGAGTTTGCATTGGGGTCAACCTGACCACAAACCCCATACAGGTTGAGCTGTATGAGGCTGCTGCAAGGTTTGCATTGTTCTGAGTATCAAGATGATAATTCTCACCTTGAGCCCACGTGGATTTATACACGAATTTCCAGTCTTAACCGTAACGTAAGGACAATGTGCCCTGAAAAATGCATCATCTTGTGGGTTGTATTAGATGTGCACTTGCATGTCCACTCTGCTTCTTATAACCGCTGAGCTCGAACTAATTACTTCACTTTTGTTAACCTCGGTTTACCGTTCAGTAAAATGGAAATACTACCTATAGCTTACGTACTTGGAACACCAGGCACCGTTGGGGAAGTCTCAGTTGAAAGGATGGGGATTAAGTCTGTGTACTAAATTGGGACACACTGATACTCTCTCCATTGCTGGGTTCTCAGAATGTTGGCAGCCAGTCTCATGGCCACATTCTTTGCACCGCACCCCCACCTTTTATTAGGAGATTGGAAGACTTCCCGGTGAAACTGACAAATCTAACGAAATGCATATACTGATAAAGTGGTTTACACGGACACCCTCTATCTGAAGCAGTGCTTCTTAAAGTGCGGTCGACAAACTTTCTCAATTATACTGGAGTCCGAAGCCCTGAAACCATTATAGTGACCATCTCCCTCAGCCATATGAAATCTAATTAAAGTTTTCATATTTGAAATGACATAAAAATTAAATATATTCTGAAATTGAAGTAGTGTGTTTCTAGTTTTTTGTTGTTGTTGTTTTTTAAAGTGGAAAATTGTAGAGATGTTTTCCCAAATCTTTTTGGTGCCCTGATGTGCCGGTGCCTAAGCACACGCTTCATCTGCTTGTGTCGTTACTTCCAAACCAGCCTGATGTCATGAACCGTCTTACTCCAAATGCCACGCAGAGAGAGGAATCAGGTGGAGGAGGCTCCCCTGCAGCAAAACACTGGAGAGGTCCTGGGCTGGGCACATCAGCAGCAGGAGGAAACCCACAGCTGTGAACGAGACTATCTGTCAGACACCAGGTCTTTCGGGAACATGTGCTCTGCAGCTGTGTGTTCCAACAAAGAGACACTGGGTGTGGGGTTGGGTGGGACAGAGACAGCAGGATGGATTCTAGGATAGGCAGGGCCAGGACATGATGGGCTTCAGAGAGCTGGCTATGAGCAGTTATCTAAGACAGGAGCAGGAGGTGTTTCTCTGAATAACTGGCCAGGCCCGGTAATTCACGGGAAGCTTGGCGTTGAGGTGGTCTTTGCTGGAGGAGGATCCAAATTCATCTGGGACTGGTGCCAGGATGCTTACCCTGAGCTGTCTGTGAACCAGTGGAGCCCCACTGCTTTTTGCCCACGCTCACAAATGAGGAGATTCCAGCATGGGGATGGGGAAACAGAAACAGACGCCATGGGACAACAACCCTATGTAATTGGTGCAGGATTGGCCTAAATATATAGAAAGCTCTCATTTTGTGGTTTGTACTGAGAATGGAACCCCAAGACTGCCTGGGGTTGTTACACCTGCATTTTATTCCTTTTCCCAATGAAAGCTTTAGCTCTGGACTGTGGTTCCTATTCTAAAATTGCCGTGCATTTAATGATGTTAAAAGCCTGCCTTCCCACGCCTCCTTTCTGGACTTGTCCCAAGCTGTTCCAGCTACATTAGATCATTCTGACAGGCTCTGGAATTCATGGCAGGACACAGAAGTGGAAATAACATGAAATTTGAAAGCTGCAGTCAAAAGCCGAGGGATGGTAATGCCAGTTTTTTCACTGTGTGACTTTTGAGAAACTGAATTTACCAACATATAATGGCCAGACCTGTGTAAAAATAGAATTCTTACCCCCAACCTCGGCAACAACCAGCCCTGGAAGCCAAAGCACAGCCTCTGTGATAATCAGCCCAGAACGGGCTGGACTCTGTCATTGATGCCAGCTTCCCTACTTTTTGCCCCTACTTCCAACTTGGGACCAATCAGAGGAAGCAAACACGCTCCCCAAACCAATCACAGAGGATGCCAACTTCTAATCAGCCTGCCTCCAGCTTCCCCTCCCAGAAACCTCCAATCGGAGTACACCGGAAGCATCTCTCCCCCTGCCTGCTTGTGAGTCTCTGCAATAGGCAAGTAACCCAAAGGTGTTTGCCTCCCTTTCTAAGGCAGACTGTGAATAAGTAGCCTTTGCTTCTTTTCATTTGTGGTCTTTGTCTATTCCACACTTGGACAAATTGTTTAACCCCATTTTTCTTACTTGTAAACAATATATAGATGATCTCAGATGATTGTGAGCATTGATTGATACTGAATGCTAAGATGCTCTTTTTTTTTTTAAAGAACTGCATTATTGAAGAATGATTGACATATAAAAAGTTGTATGTATTCAAGGTATGCAACTTGATGAGTTTGGAGATCAATATAACTTGTGAAATCATCGCCATAAGCAATGCCATAAACATAAACGTCCCCTCCAATAGTTTACTTTTGCTCTTTTTATTAAAATTTCTTTTCTTGTGATAACAACACAACATAAGATCTCCCCTTGTAGCAAAATTTTAAGTACATGTATAGGCAAAAAAGAAACAGACCCTTTGAGATTTAGTCTGGTGTACTTCTCAGAGGACACATGTGAGAGGATGCTCCATGCGCCCATATTTCTTATATCTCAATTGTATGAGCTATGAATATGAAGCTTATGAAATAAGCGCACACATAGCCTTTTACTCTTTTTCTTTTATTAGTTTAGGTGTACAAAGCAACATAACAGTTAGACATTTATACCCCTCACTGAGAGATAACGCTACACCTCCCTTATCTACCATCCCTCTGACATCATATATAGCTTTACAGTACCATTGATTATATTCCCTATGCTGTACTTTACATCCCGTATATATATATATGTATATGTATGTATATATACATACATACATATACATATATATACATACATGTATATATATGGTTGACATTCAATATTATTACACTTCACCTTCACGCTGTACATTTACTTCACGCTGTATTATTACACTTCACCTTCAGGTGTACAGCGCATTGGTCAGCCATCTACACAGTGTATGAAGTGATGCCCCCTGATAAGTCCAGTACCCATCTGGCTCCCTACATAATCTTTACAATATTATTGATTATATTCCCCATCCTGTATCTCATATCCACATGACTGCCGTATTTTGCCATGTATAATGCACACTTTTTGGTCCAAATTTGTGAGGGGAAAAATAAGGATGTGCATTATACATAGGTAGTACTAATTCCGTATCTATATAAATGTTTTTAATTCTTTTATTTATGCTTGTGAGCTAAAAGTGTAATTTTAGAAATCAATAACAATGTCCATACGCAAAATAAAACCCTAGAATATGGTAATCGGTTTTGTTGAACTTACAACGAACTTTCAATGAAAGTAATTTCGGCTAGCGATTCAACGAAATGAAAGGAAGACCAACATATTTTTATCCATAGAGTAAGTGACTGACTTGATAAGATAGGTGATGCCGACCTTATTCCCATAGGGTGAATAGTGTGACATTTGTCTTCCTACACTTTAGGCTTGAGCTATCAATCTAGCTGATATTTTTACAGAAGTTATTGGAAAATCCCTTGGAAAATTAAAGGAAGAGTCTTTCCCTGAAAGTATGGGCCAAAAACATGGGTGTGCATTATACATGGTAAAATATAGTATATTGTGCCAGCAATTTCTACTTTCTTTTTTTTTTAATTTATTGAGGTGACAATTGTTAGTGAAATTACATAGATTTCAGGTGTACAATTCTGTATTACATCATCAATAAATTACATTGTGTGTTCACCACCCAGAGTCAGTTCTCCTTCCATCACCATATATTTGATCCCCCTTACCCTCATCTCCCATCCCCACCCACCTTACCCTCTGGTAATCACTAAACTATTGTCTGTGTCTATGAGTTCTTGTTTCTCATTTGTTTGTCTGGTTCTTTTGTTGTTTTTGGTTTATATACCACATATCAGTGAAATCATATGGTTCTCTGCTTTTTCTGTCTGACTTATTTCGATTAGCATTATACTCTCAAGATCCATCCATGTTGTCACAAATGTTCCTATATCATCTTTTCTTACCGCCGAATAGTATTCCATTGTGTATATAGACCACAACTTCTTTATCCATTCATCTATCGAAGGACATTTTGGTTGTTTCCATGTCTTGGCCACCGTAAACAAAGCTGCAATGAACATTGGAGCGCACATGTCTTTATGAATAAGTGTTTTCAGATTTTTTTGGTAGATACCCAGGAGAGGAATTGCTGGGTCATATGGTAATTCTATTGGTAATTTTTTGAGGAACCTCCACACTGCCTTCCATAACGGCTGCACTAGTCTGCATTCCCACCAAGAGTGTATGAGGGTTCAATTTGTACTTTCTAATCCCTTCCCCTTCTCATCTGTCCCCACCCTCTTTTTTTCTATATTTCTGAGTCTATTTCTGTTTTGTTTGCTCATTTATTCTGTTCTTTAGATTCCACATAAACGTGAGATCATATGGTATTTGTTTTTTTCAGTCTGACTTATTTCACTTGGCATAATATTCTCTAGGTCTAATCCATGTTGTTGCAAGTGGTAAGATTTTATTCTTTTTTATGGCTGAGTAATACTCCATTATAAAAATGTACCACAGTTTCTTTATCCAGTTGTCTATTGCTGGGCGTTTTGGTTGCTTCCATATCTCAGCTATTGTAAATAAGGCTGCAATAAATATAGGGGTGCATATATTTTTTTCGAATTAGTGCTTTGGATTTCTTTGGATAAATGCCCAGAAGTGGAATTGCTGGGTTGTACAGTAGTTCAGTTTTTAATTTTTTGTGGAACCTCCATACTGTTTTTCATAGTGGCTGCACCAGTTTGCAATCCTGCCAACAGTGCACGAGGGTTCCGTTTTCTCCACAGTCTCGCCAGCATTTGTTGTTTGTGAATTTATTGATGATAGCCATTCTGACAGGAGCGAGGTGGTATCTCATTGTGGTTTTTGTTTGCATTTCTCTAATGATTAGTGACATTGAGTATCTTTTCATAAATCTGTTAGCCATCTGCATGTCCTCTTTAGAGAAAGGTCTCTTCATGTCCTCTGCCCATTTTTTAATTGGGTTGTTTGATTTTTTCTGTGTTGAGTTGTATGAGTTTTTTATAAATTTTGGATATTAACCTCTTATCAGATGTATCATTGGCAAATATCCTCTCCCATTCAGTAGGATGTGTTTTTGTTTTATTGATGGTGTCCTTTGATGTGCAAAAACTTTTTAGTTTGATGGAGCCATTTTTTCTTTTGCTTCCCTTGCCTGAGGGGATATAGCAGTAAAAATATTACTAATGGTAATGTCTGTGAATTGACTTCCTATGCTTTCTTCTAGGAGTTGTATGGTTTTGAGTCTTACATTTAAGTCTTTAATCCATTTTCTATTTATTCTTGTATATCATGTAAAAAGGTAGTCCAGTTTCATTTTTTTTGCATATGCCTGTCCAGTTTTCACAGCACCATTTATTAAATAGACTTTTTTACCCCAATGAAAATTCTTGCTTTCATTGTCATAGATTAAAACCAAATAGGCATGGATTTATTTCTGGGCTTTCTAAAATGTTCCATTGACCTATGTGTCTGGTGTCTATTTTTATGCTAGTACCATGCTGTTTAGATTAATATAGCCTTGTTGTATGATTTCATGTCTGATAGCATGATACCTCTCATTTTGTTCTTATTTCTCAAGATTGTCATGGCTATTTGGGTCTTTTATTGTTCCATATAAAGTTTATAATTATTTGTTCTAGTTCTGTGAAAAATGTCATTGGTAATTTAATAGGGATCGCATTGAATCTATATATTGCCTTAGGTAGTATGGATATCTTTAACTATATTAATTCTTCCTATCCGTGAGCATGGTATGTCTTTCCATTCATTTTTATCTTCTTTAATTTCTCTCTTCAATACGTTATAATTTTCTGAGCACAGGTTTTTTACTTCCTTGGTTAAATTTATTCCTAAGTATTTTATTGTTTTTGAAGTGATTATAAATGGGATTGTTAAGTCCTCCTTCTGATAGTTTGTTATTGGTGTACACAAATGCAACTGATTTTTGAATATTAATTTTGTACCATGCTACTTTACTAAATTCATTTATCAGTACTCATAGCTTTTTGGGGGAATCATTGGGGTTCTCTATGTATAGTATCATGTCATCTGCAAATAAGGACAATTTTACTTCCTCCGTTCCAGTTTGGATGCCTTTTATTTCTTTTTCCTGTCTGACTGCTGTGGCTAGAACTTTGTTGAATAAAAGTGGTAAAAGTGAGCATCCTTGTCTTGTTCCTGGTCTTAAGGGGAATGCTTTTAGCTTTTCTCTATTGAGTACGATGTTAGCTGAGGGTTTATCATATATGGCCTTTATTATGTTGAGATATGATCCCTCTATTCCCAGTTTGCTAAGAGTTTTTTTTTATGATAAATGGATGCTGGATTTTGTCAAATGCATTTTCTGTAAAACATCTATTGATATGACCATATGATTTTTACTTTTCATTTTGTTAATATGGTGCTAATTGATTTGTGGATATTGAACCAACCTTGCATACCAGGAATGAATCCCATTTGATCACAGTGTATGATCATTTTGATGTATTGCTGAATTCTGTTTGCTAATAATTTGTTAAGGAGGTTTGCATCTATGTTCATTAGGGATATTGGCTTATAGTTTTATTTTGTTTTTTTTTTTTTTGTAATGTCTCTGTCTGATTCAGGGACTGGGGTAATAGTGGCCTCACAAAATGAGCTTGGAACTTTCCTTCCTTCCTTCCTTCTGGATTTTTGGGACTATTTTGAGGAGAATAGGTGATAATTTTAACCTTCCTCTATTTTTAAGAAAACACAATGTCACACCCATAATAAGGGGAAAAAAGCCCGAGAAAGCTGAAATAAAAGTTGTCTCAAACATACTATGACCTTCCCATAAATAGTGGGCTCCACATATAAATTTGAATTTACTAAAAAGATGCTTTTGAGTGTTTGGACAAAATATGAGGGTTTGGATGAAAAAGTGGTGCTATAATAAATCATACATTTCTAACTGACTATGCTTTGGTGTTTAATCAGGCCCCAAACCTACAACTTTTTTAGTCAAAGATTTTTAAGCCAGCCCTGTCCATGGTTCTTGTGCATTGAAGTTGATGAACCTCTGAAATATGCCAGAAGTAATGCCCCTTGAAGGCATGATTACCCTTAAGAGAGCACATTTTCTTGTTAACTATTCTGTAATCCAATTCCCACCTTGTTTTCTCCCACCTATTCTAATGTCCGTTATACCGTGTTTCCCCAAAAATAAGACCTAGCCCAGACAATCAGCTCTAATGCATCTTTTGGAGCAAAAGTTAATATAAGACCCGGACTTTTATATTATATTATATTATATTATATTATATTATATTATATTATATTATATTATATTATATTATATTATATTATATTAAGACCTCGTCTCATAGTATGGCAAAATAAGCCCGGGTCTTATATTAATTTTTGCTGATTGTCCGGCTATGTCTTATTTTCGGGGAAACATGGTATTTCCCCCTTAATTTTAAATGCATAAAAGAAGCTACAAAATTGTCATTTTTGTGGGAACATTTGAGATCTTGCTTCCCAGCAATTGTCAGTTTTGGCTCAAATAAACTCTTATAAAAATTCTCTACATGTTTGGACAATCTTATGTCGACACTCTAGTATTGCGTTCTGGCATAGAACTTTTAGATTTCTGAGATTTCTAAATTTAAAAGGAGGCTTTTACTTGTTATGAAGGTATATTTGCCAAAATAGGAAGAAAAAAATCATTAGCATTTTGTTACTTGATTTTTAACTTCTAAATATTTAGAGGGTCTTTCCCCCAGGCCCCACATATCAAGAGTGAGCCTGCCTGTCTCCCTATCCAATAGGTCAGTGGCTGCTCTGATCCACAGTTTCTTGGGTGTGTTGACTGGTTTACACCTGAGGTGGGTCTAGAGAAAGGCATTTTTGTTTCTGTTTCTCTTTTTCCCACTCCTTGCTTCCATTCATCATATCTCTCTGGGTAACCATTCTAACCTGCCTAATGTGTATTTTATTAGTTATTTTTTCCTTTATAAATATGCTTTTTTTCTGTTTGTGTATATGTAACTTTAATATACATGAGTAACATTGTGTTTTATATCTCATTATCTTTCTTACTTTTCTCACATAGCACGATAGCTCTGAGCTGTGCTGTCTATAGCTAATCCTTTGCTTTTAACTGCTGTGAAGTCTCCACTGCAATTTATCTCTTTATTTACCCAATGATGCGTGCAAAGATATATCCTGTTGTTTTATTTTGCACTTCTCTGATTAGTAATTGGCTTGAGCATCTCCTCCTAAGCGGGGAGTCACTTTAGGCTTCCTCTTCTGTAAATTGTTTGTTCTATATACTGTGCCCATTTTATTTTCTGTCAATGTTGAAGTTTCTAATATAAGCTAGTTAGGTATCTTCTTCCATTCTGTTATATTTCTATGAACTCTATCCCCAGTGTCCATTGCTGAACACAAAAATCCTAATTTTTGATATGATAAAATTCACCAATGTATTTGCCTTTTGATTTCTCATCTTTAGATAACAAAAATATTTTCCTATATTTCCTTCTAATTAGAGGGATAGGTAGTGATAGAGGCCTCAGCTCTTGCTGGGGGAAAGTCAAGAGAAGGTCAAGAGTAGCCACTTGGAAATGGCTCTGTCAATATCCCTTCCCTCTTCCTTGCAATCAGGTCTAAAAGCTAAAAATTACATATCCCTTATTGCCATGTAGCACTAGTTAAATGCATTTGTGTGAGATTTGGAAGATGTGAGTGAGGTTGGTCTCACACTTCAGTCTATATCAGAATCATATGAAGGCTTATTAAAACATAGCTTTCCAGGCCCCACCCAGGAATTCTGCAAATGTGGAGCAGGGCCCCCAAATTTTTATTCGTAAGAAGTTTCCATGTAATGCTCAAACTAGGCTTTAGTTTTCTAGTTACCAGTTTTATGAGTGCAAGAGGCATTTTCATGGTGGCAGGGGTCACAGTGATAGCAGGAATCTGTTGTGGAGTCACTTTGGAGGCTCCCTCATCATTCTTCCAGTCATTCAAAAAACTGTAAGGAGGTATGAAATCTCTTTCTGGATGAAAAAAAACTAGAGTTGCCATATCTTGCTTTGTATAATGCATTCCTGTGTATAATGTGAACCCACGTTTTTGGCCCAAATTTTCAGGGGAAAAAAAATCTTTCATTTTACTATTTTAATTCAAATTTTTATTTGTTTACAATAGGTAGCTGTTTTTTGTATTATAAATTAATTTTAGCATTTATTTTTTAACATATTATGGTACAACATATTATATGTAATAAATAATTACAAAACACAAGAAGAGATAACAAGGTACGAGAAACACCTTGTTATGTACTAGTTCAAATTTACGGTATTTATGCCTCATAGAAGGCCAAGAACCCTTCATCGTTGCAACTTCGTCATATGTTCAACAAAACCAATTATCATATTCCAGGGTATAATTTGCATATGGATATCGTTATTGATTTCTAGAGTTACACTTTTAAGTCAAAAGCATAAATAAAAGAATTAAAAACATTTATATAGACAAGGAATTAGTACTACCCATGTATAATGTACATCCTTATCTTTCCCTCACTAATTCGGGCAAAAAAGTGTGCATTATACATGGCAAAATACGGTATTTCTGTTTTCCATAAGCTACTGATTGATACAATGGTATACCAAAACTAGCTAGAAATGACAAGAGGATGTCTACAAATCCTTTGCGTAAAATCCTCGCACTGCTGAGTCTAAAACAAATATCCTTGATATCGTTATAGGGGCAATGTTTGTCCCATGGCCACTGGTATACTGAGTGAGTAGCCCATAGATCTATCAGTTATTTAAACAGGACAAAAGATTCTGCAGCATGTGTAATATGGGGTGAACAGCATTCTGATTTGTTTGGGACCGAAGTGTTTCCCAGAATGTGGGGCTTTTAGTTCCAAAACCACATTGAATTGGTCACTCTAGTGTAATCTTTCCTTAGTCATCTTGAAGAAGTTGCCTATAAATGGGAAGAAGTTAGGGTGGATGATAAAAAGTGGGGGTCTGAGAAATTTTTTTCAGGAGGCATTTGAAATTTGAAGAGCATAACTAGGCAGGCTTGATAGGCTGTAGAAAGGGAGTGTTAGCATAAAGCAAAGAAGATAAAGATTGAGAGCCAGGAATGTGGTGTCTGGCAGACTTTGGCTTGGGTTTAAACCCCCGTGTCTTTGTTTACCATCTATGTGACCTCGAGCAAGTGACTAAAGCATCTTTCCATATCTGTGAAATGGGGATAATAAGCATATCTATCTGTGGTGAGGTATAATTGAAATAATGCATACAAAGCATTTGAAAGAGTTATATGACTCAGAATAAACACCCAAAACCATGTTAGCAGCTAGTATTATTTTTAGGGTTACTAGGAAATTTACACAAAGGCATCAGGTAGAGAAGTTCTTGGGCAGGAATAAGTAGAGATGAGTGAAAGAGATGAAAGAAAGACTCAAGATGAGAAAGGGGCTGTGTATCACCCTTGGTGACGTTAAATTCACCCATGTTTGCTTTGTGCATGCCCAAATGCAAAAAAATAAGAATTGAGTTGAGTAATATTTTGTATCTAAAGGTAATAAAACAATGAATGACTCTTAAACTCAATGCTGGAAGTTTAAAATTTACGTTAAATTACAATTAAAATAATACATGTTTACCAAAGGGCTCAGGATATAGAAAATGGATCCCAAGAGAATGAAAATATGAACTTGAAATCAGCTAGCTTCAAACAGCAATGAAGTAGAGAGAGGAAACGAAGTGGGAAGAAGAAAAGTAGGCATTCACTGAACCATGTAGAGAAGTGATTTTTTGCCATCGTGGCTGGGTATGCAGAGGACTTCCTGCTGGCATTTATAAAAACTTACTCATAAAATTGAGCAAGAATAATAACTTCTGCATCAAAATATTTTTCTCCTCAGGGTTTTCTGCATGGCAGCCTTTACCTCCTTATTCCTCAAGCTATAGATGAGGGGGTTCAGCATGGGGATCACTGTGGTGTAGAACACGGAGGCCACGTTCTCCTGGGCCAGGGAACTGGCTGTGGAGGGTTTTAAGTACATGAACGAAGCTGATCCATAAAATAATCCCACAGCTGCAAGGTGGGAGCTGCAGGTGCTGAAGGCTTTGGACCGTCCCTCTCTGGTGCTGATGTGTAGGATGCTGGAGAAGATGAAGGCATAGGAAACAAGGACTGCTAAGCTGGTGACTATGATGTTGAATCCAGCCAAAAAGAAGGTGGTTATCTCAATATCACGGGTGCTAGAGCAGGAGAGCTTCATGAGGGGGAGGATGTCACAGAAGTAATGACTGATGAGAACCTCACAATAGGGCAGTTTTAACATGAGGCTAACCTCAATGGTGGAGCCAATGAGGCCCACGAGGTAGACCACAGCCACCAGCAGGGAGCAGACAAGATGAGACATGGTAATGTTGTAAAGCAAAGGGCTACAGATGGCGACATAGCGGTCATAGGCCATCACTGTGAGCATGTAACACTCGGCAATGACAAACACGAGGAAGAAGTAGAGCTGTGACATGCACCCGGCATAGGAGATGATGTTCTTCTCTGACACGAAGTTCATCAGCATGTTAGGGGTAATGACAGAAGAGTAGCAGAGATCCAGGAGTGATAGATTGCCGAGGAAGTAGTACATGGGGGTGTGAAGCTGAGCATTCACACAAATCAGAGTTATCATGCCCAGGTTCCCTATCATGGTGACCGAGTAGATCCCCAGGAAGAGGAGGAAGAGGGGGAGCTGGAGCTCTGGCTGATTTGTTAATCCCCCAAGAATGAACTCTGTCACTGCAGAGTGATTTTCTGTTGCCATTCTCCTTTGGGAGCCCTGTGGGGATAAGAGAGAAGAGCCTATGAAAGGCTACATCTGAGCCTTTGTGGTGAGGCTAAGGTCCAACATCTGTTCCTTACTGAGTGAGCTTGACCTCTTTCCTGACTGGTCTGTACTCCCTCTAATGCTTTCTAGGATTCAGACAATTTTGCTGTGATTCAGAGGAAATGAAGGTGAGAAACCCACTCTCCCCCAGAGCTTTACCACCCTCATGTTCCTCAGTTACCCTACAGGTGAATACAAGTGTGTTTTACTTATAGGTTTCGAGTTGACTTTTGTCCCAGTAAGAGACTGTCCCTTGTCATCTAGGCAATCCCAAAATATTACCATGAAATGAAACGTGTGCCAAGCTTATTTCAATACCAGATAGTATAGTCCAGTAGTTAAAGCCCAGGAATTACTGGGTGACAAATCAATGTCCACATTTGAGAATAAATGGAATTATAATATCAATTCACAATTTTATTCCATGATTAAAATACATGGAAATATTTTCCAAACATTCTGTTGCTATACAGATGTGAATTTTCCTTAGGTGTCTGGAATTTGTTCTAATTTTTCATTGAGCTTGGGATTTTAGGATAGTTATTCTTAGTTTTAGTTATACTAGTAATCACCCGAAAAGTTTTTAAAAAATATTGATGTCAGGTTCCTCCTATAGTAATTCTGATTTATTGATCTGTGGTATTTCTGGGCATTGAGCTCTGTGTTTCTGGGCAGGTGGTAAAGTTCAGCTACAGATAGTAAAGGTTTTGTTTTCTTTATAATTTTGTGTTTATTGGAACTAGAGTAATTTCATATCTTGAAAATTTGGCGTTAAATGCAGTTTATCCTGAGGAAATTAAAGACACTGAGGAACAATTTGAGGTTGATTGTTTTCCATGTGCTGAGTAACCTCAGGAAGATTCAGGTTGAATCAGGATGCAGAGTAAGTAGGTGGAATTAGAAATACAATATACTGCAATTTGCAAATGATTTGAGTGGGAAATGGATATTTTCTCTTATGCCCCCTCTTTGCATACCCTTAAATGCTGGTATCCTTTGTGGTCACTTTATCTGTGGCCAATTTCTCTCTTTACACCAACTGTATCTTCTGAATCATCACATTCTCTCTCATTGTTTCACCATATTTCTGTTTCTATGCCTTTGATTTCCAAATTACTACTTATTGTTTGTCTGTTTTTAATGTCAACTAATGACCAATGCAGAAACGATTTGTAGCTGATGGTAATTATACACAGATACGCAAGAGACTCCCTGGCAGGAATCTTGCTGCAGCTATGTCAAATGGCACTTAAATGTTGGTCTTGAGAAGCAACTCCTGTCCCTGGGCTTTGCATTGTCTTACGATAATTTTCCTTCATTTGTCTTTTCTACCTGATGAGAAAAAAAAAAAAAAAGGAAGAAAACATAATTTATAAAGCAGATAGTATTTTGCTTCTGATAATTTGATTAAATTGGCTACAAGTAATTTGATAGATTCTGTTGATTAATTGTCTTGTAGCTTGTAGTGAGCAAGAGCTTCTGAGAGATCACTTGCCTGACATATGTTGAACTTTCTCAAGTTTTCAACAAAATTGGTCATTAGATGAATGACCTTAAAAATTATTCTTTGGCATCCAAATTGGGAATGAAGAAGTTAAATTGTCACTATTTGCAGATGACATGATGCTGCATATAGAAAACCCTAAAGACGCCACCAAAAAGCTATCAACGAGAAACAATCAATGAATACAGTAAAGTTGCCGGCTACAAAATCAACGTACAGAAGTCCATTGCATTCCTATATACTAACAATGAAATCTCGGAAAAAGAAATACAAAAAGCAATTCCTTTTGCAATTGCAGCAAAAAGAATAAAATACTTAGGAGTAAACTTAACCAAGGATGTGAAAGACCTATATGCTGAAAACTACAAGACATTTTTTTAAAAAATTGAAGAAGACACAAAGAAATGGAAAGACATTCCATGCTCATGGATTGGAAGAATCAACATAGTTAAAATGGCCATATTACCCAAAGCAATATACAGATTTAATGCAATCCCCATCAAAATCCCAATGGCATTTTTTAAAGAAATAGAACAAAAAATCATCAGATTTGTTTGGAACCACAGAAGACCCCAAATAGCCAAAGCAATCTTACGAAAAAAGAACAATGCTGGAAGTATCACACTCTCTGATTTTAGCTTGTACTACAGGGCAACAATAATCAAACCAGCATGGTATTGGCAGAAAAACAGATACATAGACCAATGGAATAGAATTGAGAACTCAGAAATAAAACCACATAAATATGCACAGATAATTTTTGACAAAGAAGCAAAAAACATTCAATGGAGAAAAGATAGCCTCTTCAATAAATGGTGCTGGGAGAATTGGAAAGCCACGTGCAAAAGAATGAAACTGGACTGCTATCTGTCACCATGTACCAAAATTAATTCAAAATGGATCAAAGACTTAAGCATAAGACCTGAAACAATAAACTGCATAGAAGAAAACATAGGTACTAAACTTATGGACCTTGGCTTCAAAGAGCATTTTATGAATTTGACTCCAAAGGCAATGGAAGTAAAAGCTAAAATAAACGAATGGGACTATATCAAACTTAAAAGCTTCTGCACAGCAAAAGAAACCATCGACAGAATAAAGGGGCAACCAACTGAATGGGAGAAGATTTTTGCAAACAGTGCCTCCGATGAGGGGCTAATATCCAAAATATATAAAGAACTCAAGAAACTAAACAACAAAAAGACAAACAACCCAAATGAAAAATGGGCAGATGACCTGAAGAGACATTTCTCCAAAGAGGACATACAAATATGTCCACTTCATAAATAGACATATGAAAAAATGCTCATCATCACTAATCATCAGAGAAATGCAAATAAAAACCACAATGCGATATCACCTCACCCCAGTCAGAATGGCTATCATCAACAAGACAAATAGTAACAAGAGTTGGAGAGGCTGTGGAGAAAAAGGAACCCTCATACATCGTTGGTGGGAATGCAGACTGGTGCAGACGCTATGGAAGGCAGTGTGGAGGTTCCTCAAAAAATTACAAATAGAATTACCGTATTACCCAGCAATCCCATTCCTGGGTATCTACCCAAAAAATCTGAAAACATTTATCCATAAAGACGTGTGCTCCAATGTTCATTGCAGGTTTATTTACGGTGGCCAAGACATGGAAACAACCAAAATGTCCTTCGATAGATGAATGGATAAAGAAGTTGTGGCATATATACACAATGGAATACTATTCAGTGGTAAGAAAAGATGAAATAGGACCATTTGTGACAACGTGGATGGATCTTGAGAATATAATGCTAAGCGAAATAAGTCAGACAGGAAAAGCAGAGAACCATATGATTTCACTGATATGTGGTATATAAACCAAAAAGAACAAAAGAACAAGACAAATAAATGAAAAACAAAAACTCATAGACAAAGACAATAGTTTAGTGGTAATCAGAGGGTAAGGTGGGTGGGGGGCGGTAGATGAGGGTAAAGGGGATCAAATATATGGTGATGGAAGAACTGACTCTGGGTGGTGAACACACAATGGGATTTATAAATGATTTAATACAGAATTGTACACCTGAAATCTATGTAACTTTACCAACAATTGTCACCCCAATAAACTTTAATAAAAAGAATTATTCTAATCCTTAGTTTTTATTATTCCACCTTATGGATGAGCAAAGAAAAGTTCCATGTGGGTGAAAAAGGTAATTTTTTTTTAATCTGAAGGATTTCAAAACATCGTTATTCAGAATGGTTAATGAGTGAACTTCTACTTCCACCCATGAAGAATGAACTCTACTGGAATTGTATTTGCAGCATGAACATCTAGAAAACCAGAGAAGGCATATGAAACAACTTTTTTCCTACATTTGACAACAGGCAGCCCCCAACAGATTCCTTAGAAGAGGGAGACAAACAATGGGAGCTCAATGATTGCACCAGCCTTCCTGCCTGTAGGAAGTTTCCATGCCACACTCCAAATGGACAAATCCAGAATGGATGAAAATAATATGAATTTGGAAAATAATATGACTGGGTATTTGACAGATACCATGGAGCATGTGAAAATATAAAGGAGAGATACTTAGTATTGGACAAGTATTACAATTCCAGGAAAAATTTCAGGTAGTACAAGTAGTAGTTCAACATAATAAAAAGTATAATATTTGGCTCTGCAGTGATGAATTAACAACGATAATGAAGTCCGCATTGCTAGAGTTCTAACACTCAGACATTAAGTACTGAGAATCAAAAATTGTAGTATAACTATTTGGGAGACAAGCGAGAGGAATTGGGATGGGGAAGTTATAGATGACTCTGCATCTAGGTTAAATGCAAGCACTGCATTCAGCGAATATTTATGAATAATTATTGTGAGCTGTCCTATCACAGGCTATGAATAATAATTAAAGAGGAACATCTCAAAGAGCACCATAAGCACATAATGGAGAAATACAGTGGCAAATACCAGAGGAAATGGACAAAAGATTTGAAAGTTGTTTCCTCTTGGCAACAGAGTTGGGCTTGGGGCTGCTTGGGGCAGGCAACTCTCACTCTTTATTATTAACCTTTTAGTGGCATTTACAATTTTAAATCATACGTCTGTACTATTTTTAAAAAATAAAATTGATTACAATACTGTTTCTTAATCTTTCTCTGGTATTATTAATGTAGGTTACATTTTTACATAAAGAAGAATAATTGTTTTTAAAGTATTATATTCGGCATTGAGTGTGGTAGTTAAAGGTGAAGACTCAGAAGTCAGAGGGGAGGTTCAATTCCCACTCTGACTTTTACTCTGTGATCTTAGGCAAGTTCTATAATTTTCTACTTCTAAGCATTCTTATCTGTACATGGGGAAGAATAATATCTACCTCATAGTGCAGACTCCCTGGCAAATACTATTGCACATAATAAGTGGTTGCTATCTATTATTATTAATTATAGCATCAGATAATAAGGTCAAACTGTGACCTCATTGTCTTCATTGAGAAGAAACACAAAAATAGCTTCTCTCTCCAGGAGGCACGCACTAATACGTGCAGGAGATGATCTTTACAGAAATCCTGTCTCTGAGATGGATTTCTGAAATGAAAAAACTAAACACGTGATAATTTATTTTCCCCTCATATAATTACTGACAGTTTTGTAATACTTTGTGTACACATTTCTTTCAGAGGCTAGTCTCATGTACCACTCCTAAAATCTTCAGGAGAGGAGGGAATGTATTTACAGCAGAATTACCACCCCCATTTCAGTAATGGGAACCTGAGGTGCTGAGATTTTAAGACTTCCTCAAGGTCACAGAATTGACTCTGTGTGACTTGCAACTCCAGCCTGATTCTGCTGTCTCCAAATCTATGCTTTTTCCCCTTCTCTGGTTTGGAGTCTTGTAAGTCTGCACTGTTATGGCGTCAGGCACATGTGGCTGTACGAAACTGAGGTTCACTCTTCATAGTATGAGGAGAGCATGGGGGGGGAAAGAGGGGTGCTACATTATCTATTCTGCAGGAGAGGGGTCAGCAAACTCCGCCCAATCCAGTCTGTGGCCTGTTTATGTGATAAGTTGCATGAAGCACAGCCACGTGCATTCCTTTATGTGGTGTTGATGCTGCTTTCCTGCTGGGATGGCAGAGCTGAGCTGAGCACCAGAGAGCCTATGGACTGTGCAGCCTAAAACATACATTTCCGGGTCCTTTCTGGAAACGTTTGCCAGTGCCTACTCTAGGAAACTGGCACTCAGTTACACAAGTTACCCAAGGCCACACGGTTAGTATAAGGTGGAACTGGGCCTAGAACCCAGGGTTTGTGACCGTCTGTCCATTTCATCCTCCACCATACCATGCCGTCATGCTATAACTTATCTCTTTCTGACAGTTTATTCTCATATCTTATGTAAACTTAATTTAATACATTAAGTTCAAGGAGGGCTGTTACTGCTGAATTTCCAGAAACACTTTTTTTTAAATTAGAAAAGCAATATCGGCGTTGTAGAAAATGAACATACAAAGAGGCAAAAGTAAAATCATCATAATTTAATTACCAAGAATCTAAAACTGCTACGTATATTCTACCAGATCTTTTTCTATGCTTATATATGTTTATATAATATGTATAAATGTACACGTATTGTTTTTCACTTAAAGTGAACAAATCATACATGCTGCTTTATTACCTGCTTTCTTGTGTAGCATTAAAAGACTTTGACTCAATCAGCAACAACAATATTACTTGTGTTGTTGTGATATTTAAGATAAGCAAGCATGCATTATCCTAAACTTTATACCTTTAATTATTGGCAGTGAGAGACTTAACTTCTTAGTCACTAGTAAGAGCAAGAATTTTGAATTGTATTTCAATTGTTAAAAAAGAGATACATTTCACTAGATAGGGACACTAGATTTAAAAGATATTTTATATATCCCTTTCCACCAAATCTGTGTCTCCTACAATGATAAGAAACAGGAAATCCACTCTACATGTATCCTTACCAGCTATCAGTTTCTTACGAAACAGACTGTTCTTACCAAGCAGAGTTTGTTCCTGCCTCTTGATGTGAACACATTTTCTGTTGTATAGAAAACTGTGGGTAACAGAAATTTGTTTTATTCCTGTAATCTTCTAGCTACTTTATACATGATCCACAAATTTCATGTTAATTACTAAAAATTTTACCAGTAGTTTTATTGTGTTTTACTAGAAGCTCAAAATTGCTGCTGATGACAACACTCAGAATTACATAGACAATTATGTTTTCTTTTCAAGTGTGGGAAAAGCACTGTGAGAAGCAGAGTGTGTGATTGAAAATAGTATATATAAAATGTCTGCATTAGAAATGGGAATATGTGGAAGATATTTTGTTCTCATCTTACTCAATTGCTTTAAAATTAGAATTGAACACCTGTATTGAGGAAAAGTGGAGTAGTATTACCTGGCAATCTTAGGCGGTACTCTGTTGTCAGCGGTCAAGAAATAAATGTCAGAACATAGAAAGCCACCACGTTTACATCTCTTTCCAGCCAAGGGGCTAACCCAGTCAGAAAACTGGGTACTGAGCTTTGGGGCGTTGGGTATGTTTATAGGGAGACAGAACCTCTCTTGAGATATAGCCACTCCAGAGACTGGGTCCTGGTGGAAGCGGCAATTAGTCTGGGTTTACACTTGCTTTCTGAAAGGGGCTTTACCTCCCAGGTGTGTTAATTTTTCTTCTGTTGGCAGACTTACCCTGCAGTCTGGGAAGCCTGGTGCCAATGCCCACACTGGGACATTTTTAGCTTCATTGTCATTATCGTCTTTACCAGGACCACTTCAGGTATTACCATCGATGTCGTCATCACCTTCACCGCCATCACCACCTTTGGCATCACTCACCACCATTATGGTCACTGTTCATCATTGATTCTTCATCTTTACATACAATGAGTTATATTTACATCTTTACTATGAAAAAGACTATATGTTACATCTTTCTGTATTGGACATTTCTCCAAAAACAAGTTCACTGAATTTACAAAACAAAAAACAAAAAAAACCTGTTGATATCACTTAACTTTTGTGTCTCGACACAGAGGAACTTTATTTTTATAATTAACCTTGCTAAGTTTTATTATCTTATGATTTTTTCCAGCTTTACTGAGATATGATTGACAAATAAGAATTGTGTATATTTAAGTTGTACACTTGACCTTTCAGGTGTACAATGTGATGATTTGATATACATGTAGATTTTGAAATGATTACCACGATCGAGCTAATTAACTATCTATCAGCTAGTTAGCATTTTCTTTCTACTTAAGATCGGCTCTCTTTGCAAATTTCCAGTGTACAATATAACATATTAACTAGAGTAATCATGACGTACGTGATCCTCAGGACGTTTTCATCTTGAAACTGAAAGTTTGTCCCCTTGACCAACATCTCCCCATGTCTCCCACCCATTCCAGCCCCTGGAAGCCTCCGTTCTTAGATTTACAATAAGTAAATGTTTAATGTTACCTGTCTGTTTGGTAATTTGGTTACCGAAAGCTTGATGTCTAAATGATTTCTTAGGAAAAGCTCATGGCAACAAGATCCCCTAAGTTTTTATCACTTAATAGTAGCGTGTGTGCAGCTTTTATAATTGAAGTCAGATTGGCTATGTAAAAATTCATCATCCTTGGTTCACATTTAACTTTTTTGAGTATCTCAAATCTGTTATTTTCTTCTTCTGAAAACCATTGTTGTCAAAACATTTGATGACAATGTGATTCTTTTCCCCCTTATAAGTTCATTGGCCTTTTTGCCTGGGTGTCTAAAAGGTCTTTTCATTTTCTCGAAGGTTCAGTAATTTTATTAGAAGATGGTTTGCTGTTTCTCATTCTGAGTCAATGTTTTTTGGTATGGTGTGTTCTTTTCAGTACCTGCTTCAGTCCTTTCTTTTAACTAAGGAAAATTTTCTTGAAATCTAAATTTTCATGTAGGTTCTGTTCCCCTGCTTTTATCTTTTTGAGTCCGCTGTTCTCTGTATTGCATCATCTTTTCCTAGCTTTGAAATTAAAAGTTCCTCTTCAACTCCTTCTTTTCTTTTGATTTTGATTTGTCCCGCCTTATTCACATAATTTTTTTTTTCTTAAAAAAACAGGAAATCCCGATCTTCTCTCTTTTTCCATCTTGGCTCTTCTTCTTACAAGGTTGGTTTCCTGTACGAGAATCCCCTTGTCCCTTAGGTGATGGGCACTGGCAATACCTTTACTCCACAGGAGAAGTACTAAGCAGGACACCTCTTTGTTTTTACAGTTAATGAAGGCATCAGAGTTTGCATTGGGGTCAACCTGACCACAAACCCCATACAGGTTGAGCTGTATGAGGCTGCTGCAGGGTTTGCATTGCTCTGAGTATCAAGATGATAATTCTCACCTTGAGCCCACGTGGATTTATACACGAATTTCCAGTCTTAACCGTAACGTAAGGACAATGTGCCCTGAAAAAAGCATCATCTTGTGGGATATATTAGGTGTGCACTTGCATGTCCACTCTGCTTCTTATAACCGCTGAGCTTGAACTACTTACTTCACTTTTGTTAACCTCGGTTTACCGTTCAGTAAAATGGAAATACTACCTATAGCTTACATACTTGGAACACCAGGCACCGTTGGGGAACTCTTAGTTGAAAGGATGGGGATGAAGACTGTGTACTAAATTTGGACACACTGATACTCTCTCCATTGCTGGGTTCTCAGAATGTTGGCAGCCAGTCTCATGGCCACATTCTTTGCACCCCACCTCCACCTTTTATTAGGAGGTTGGAAGACTTCCCGGTGAAACTGACAAATCTAACAAAATGCATATACTGATAAAGTGGTTTACACGGACACCCTCTATCTGAAGCAGTGCTTCTTAAAGTGCGGTCGACAAACTTTCTCAATTATACTGGAGTCCGAAGCCCTGAAACCATTATAGTGACCATCTCCCTCAGCCATATGAAATCTAATTAAAGTTTTCATATTTGAAATGACATAAAAATTAAATATATTCTGAAATTGAAGTAGTGTGTTTCTAGTTTTTTTTTGTTGTTGTTTTTTAAAGTGGAAAATTGTAAAGAAGTTTTCCCAAATCTTTTTGGTGCCCTGATGTGCTGGTGCCTAAGCACATGCTTCATCTGCTTGTGTCGTTACTTCCAAACCAGCCTGATGTCATGAACCGTCTTACTCCAAATGCCACGCAGAGAGAGGAATCAGGTGGAGGAGGCTCCCCTGCAGCAACACACTGGAGAGGTCCTGGGCTGGGCACATCAGCAGCAGGAGGAAACCCACAGCTGTGAACGAGACTATCTGTCAGACACCAGGGCTTTCGGGAACATGTGCTCTGCAGCTGTGTGTTCCAACAAGGAGATATTGGGTGTGGGGTTGGGTGGGACAGAGACAGCAGGATGGATTCTAGGATAGGCAGGGCCAGGACATGATGGGCTTCAGACAGCTGGCTCTGAGCAGTTATCTAACCCAGGAGCAGGAGGTGTTTCTCTAAATAACTGGCCAGGCCAGGTAATTCACGGGAAGCTTGGCGTTGAGGTGGTCTTTGCTGGAGGAGGATCCAAATTCAGCTGGGACTGGTGCCAGGATGCTTACCCTGAGCTGTCTGTGAACCAGTGGAGCCCCACTGCTTTTTGCCCACGCTCCCAAATGAGGAGATTCCAGCATGGGGATGGGGAAACAGAAACAGACGCCATGGGACAACAACCCTATGTAATTGGTGCAGGATTGGCCTAAATATATAGAAAGCTCTCATTTTGTGGTTTGTACTGAGAATGGAACCCCAAGACTGCCTGGGGTTGTTACACCTGCATTTTATTCCTTTTCCCAATGAAAGCTTTACCTCTGGACTGTGGTTCCTATTCTAAAATTGCCGTGCATTTAATGATGTTAAAAGCCTGCCTTCCCACGCCTCCTTTCTGGACTTGTCCCAAGCTGTTCCAGCTACATTAGATCCTTCTGACAGGCTCTGGAATTCATGGGAGGACACAGAAGTGGAAATAACACGAAATTTGAAAGCTGCAGTCAAAAGCCGAGGGATGATAATGCCAGTTTTTTCACTGTGTGACTTTTGAGAAACTGAATTTACCAACATATAATGGCCAGACCTGTGTAAAAATAGAATTCTTACCCCCAACCTCGGCAACAACCAGCCCTGGAAGCCAAAGCACAGCCTCTGTGATAATCAGCCCAGAACGGGCTGGACTCTGTCATTGATGCCAGCTTCCCTACTTTTTGCCCCTACTTCCAACTTGGGACCAATCAGAGGAAGCAAACACGCTCCCCAAACCAACACAGAGGATGCCAACTTCTAATCAGCCTGCCTCCAGCTTCCCCTCCCAGAAACCTCCAATCGGAGTACACCGGAAGCATCTCTCCCCCTGCCTGCTTGTGAGTCTCTGCAATAGGCAAGTAACCCAAAGGTGTTTGCCTCCCTTTCTAAGGCAGACTGTGAATAAGTAGCCTTTGCTTCTTTTCATTTGTGGTCTTTGTCTATTCCACACTTGGACAAATTGTTTAACCCCATTTTTCTTACTTGTAAACAATATATAGATGATCTCAGATGATTGTGAGCATTGATTGATACTGAATGCTAAGATGCTCTTTTTTTTTTTAAAGAACTGCATTATTGAAGAATGATTGACATATAAAAAGTTGTATGTATTCAAGGTATGCAACTTGATGAGTTTGGAGATCAATATAACTTGTGAAATCATCGCCATAAGCAATGCCATAAACATAAACGTCCCCTCCAATAGTTTACTTTTGCTCTTTTTATTAAAATTTCTTTTCTTGTGATAACAACACAGCATAAGATCTCCCCTTGTAGCAAAATTTTAAGTACATGTATAGGCAAAAAAGAAACAGACCCTTTGAGATTTAGTCTGGTGTACTTCTCAGAGGACACATGTGAGAGGATGCTCCATGCGCCCATATTTCTTATATCTCAATTGTATGAGCTATGAATATGAAGCTTATGAAATAAGCGCACACATAGCCTTTTACTCTTTTTTTTATTAGTTTAGGTGTACAAAGCAACATAACAGTTAGACATTTATACCCCTCACTGAGAGATAACGCTACACCTCCCTTATCTACCATCCCTCTGACATCATATATAGCTTTACAGTACCATTGATTATATTCCCTATGCTGTACTTTACATCCCGTATATATACATATATATATATATACGTATATGTACATGTATATATATGGTTGACATTCAATATTATTACACTTCACCTTCACGCTGTACATTTACTTCACGCTGTATTATTACACTTCACCTTCAGGTGTACAGCGCATTGGTCAGCCATCTACACAGTGTATGAAGTGATGCCCCCTGATCAGTCCAGTACCCATCTGGCTCCCTACATAATCTTTACAACATTATTGATTATATTCCCCATCCTGTATCTCATATCCACATGACTACCGTATTTTGCCATGTATAATTCACACTTTTTGGTCCAAATTTGTGAGGGGAAAAATAAGGATGTGCATTATACATAGGTAGTACTAATTCCGTATCTATATAAATGTTTTTAATTCTTTTATTTATGCTTGTGAGCTAAAAGTGTAATTTTAGAAATCAATAACAATGTCCATACGCAAAATAAAACCCTAGAATATGGTAATCGGTTTTGTTGAACTTACAAAGAACTTTCAATGAAAGTAATTTCGGCTAGCGATTCAACGAAATGAAAGGAAGACCAACATATTTTTATCCATAGAGTAAGTGACTGACTTGATAAGATAGGTGATGCCGACCTTATTCCCATAGGGTGAATAGTGTGACATTTGTCTTCCTACACTTTAGGCTTGAGCTATCAATCTAGCTGATATTTTTACAGAAGTTATTGGAAAATCCCTTGGAAAATTAAAGGAAGAGTCTTTCCCTGAAAGTTTGGGCCAAAAACATGGGTGTGCATTATACATGGTAAAATATAGTATATTGTGCCAGCAATTTCTACTTTCTTTTTTTTTTAATTTATTGAGGTGACAATTGTTAGTGAAATTACATAGATTTCAGGTGTACAATTCTGTATCACATCATCTATAAATCTCATTGTGTGTTCACCACCCAGAGTCAGTTCTCCTTCCATCACCATATATTTGATCCCCCTTACCCTCATCTCCCATCCCCACCCACCTTACCCTCTGGTAATCACTAAACTATTGTCTGTGTCTATGAGTTTTTGTTCTCATTTGTTTGTCTGGTTCTTTTGTTGTTTTTGGTTTATATACCACATATCAGTGAAATCATATGGTTCTCTGCTTTTCCTGTCTGACTTACTTCGCTTAGCATCATACTCTCAAGATCCATCCATGTTGTCACAAATGTTCCTATATCATCCTTTCTTACCGCCGAATAGTATTCCATTGTGTATATAGACCACAACTTCTTTATCCATTCATCTATCGAAGGACATTTTGGTTGTTTCCATGTCTTGGCCACCGTAAACAAAGCTGCAATGAACATTGGAGCACACATGTCTTTATGAATAAGTGTTTTCAGATTTTTTTGGTAGATACCCAGGAGAGGAATTGCTGGGTCATATGGTAATTCTATTGGTAATTTTTTGAGGAACCTCCACACTGCCTTCCATAACGGCTGCACTAGTCTGCATTCCCACCAAGAGTGTATGAGGGTTCAATTTGTACTTTCTAATCCCTTCCCCTTCTCATCTGTCCCCACCCTCTTTTTTTCTATATTTCTGAGTCTATTTCTGTTTTGTTTGCTCATTTATTCTGTTCTTTAGATTCCACATAAACGTGAGATCATATGGTATTTGTTTTTTTCAGTCTGACTTATTTCACTTGGCATAATATTCTCTAGGTCTAATCCATGTTGTTGCAAATGGTAAGATTTTATTCTTTTTTATGGCTGAGTAATACTCCATTGTAAAAATGTACCACAGTTTCTTTATCCAATTGTCTATTGCTGGGCGTTTTGGTTGCTTCCATATCTCAGCTGTTGTAAATAAGGCTGCAATAAATATAGGGGTGCATATATTTTTTTCGAATTAGTGCTTTGGATTTCTTTGGATAAATGCCCAGAAATGGAATTGCTGGGTTGTACAGTAGTTCAGTTTTTAATTTTTTGTGGAACCTCCATACTGTTTTTCATAGTGGCTGCACCAGTTTGCAATCCTGCCAACAGTGCACGAGGGTTCCGTTTTCTCCACAGTCTCGCCAGCATTTGTTGTTTGTGAATTTATTGATGATAGCCATTCTGACAGGAGCGAGGTGGTATCTCATTGTGGTTTTTGTTTGCATTTCTCTAATGATTAGTGACATTGAGTATCTTTTCATAAATCTGTTAGCCATCTGCATGTCCTCTTTAGAGAAAGGTCTCTTCATGTCCTCTGCCCATTTTTTAATTGGGTTGTTTGATTTTTTCTGTGTTGAGTTGTATGAGTTTTTTATAAATTTTGGATATTAACCTCTTATCAGATGTATCATTGGCAAATATCCTCTCCCATTCAGTAGGATGTGTTTTTGTTTTATTGACGATGTCCTTTGATGTGCAAAAACTTTTTAGTTTGATGGAGCCATTTTTTCTTTTGCTTCCCTTGCCTGAGGGGATATAGCAGTAAAAATATTACTAATGGTAATGTCTGTGAATTGACTTCCTATGCTTTCTTCTAGGAGTTGTATGGTTTTGAGTCTTACATTTAAGTCTTTAATCCATTTTCTATTTATTCTTGTATATCATGTAAAAAGGTAGTCCAGTTTCATTTTTTTTGCATATGTCTGTCCAGTTTTCACAGCACCATTTATTAAATAGACTTTTTTACCCCAATGAAAATTCTTGCTTTCATTGTCATAGATTAAAACCAAATAGGCATGGATTTATTTCTGGGCTTTCTAAAATGTTCCATTGACCTATGTGTCTGGTGTCTATTTTTATGCTAGTACCATGCTGTTTTGATTAGTATAGCCTTGTTGTATGATTTCATGTCTGATAGCGTGATACCTCTCATTTTGTTCTTATTTCTCAAGATTGTCATGGCTATTTGGGTCTTTTATTGTTCCATATAAATTTTATAATTATTTGTTGTAGTTCTGTGAAAAATGTCATTGGTAATTTAATAGGGATTGCATTGAATCTATATATTGCCTTAGGTAGTATGGATATCTTTAACTATATTAATTCTTCCTATCCGTGAGCATGGTATGTCTTTCCATTCATTTTTATCTTCTTTAATTTCTCTCTTCAATACGTTATAATTTTCTGAGCACAGGTTTTTTACTTCCTTGGTTAAATTTATTCCTAAGTATTTTATTGTTTTTGAAGTGATTGTAAATGGGATTGTTAAGTCCTCCTTCTGATAGTTTGTTATTGGTGTACACAAATGCAACTGATTTTTGAATATTAATTTTGTACCATGCTACTTTACTAAATTCATTTATCAGTACTAATAGCTTCTTGGGGGAATCATTGGGGTTCTCTTTGTATAGTATCATGTCATCTGCAAATAATGACAATTTTACTTCCTCCGTTCCAGTTTGGATGCCTTTTATTTCTTTTTCCTGTCTGACTGCTGTGGCTAGAACTTTGTTGAATAAAAGTGGTAAAAGTGAGCATCCTTGTCTTGTTCCTGATCTTAAGGGGAATGCTTCTAGCTTTTCCCTATTGAGTACGATGTTAGCTGAGGGTTTATCATATATGGCCTTTATTATGTTGAGATATGATCCCTCTATTCCCAGTTTGCTAAGAGTTTTTTTTATCATAAATGGATGCTGGATTTTGTCAAATGCATTTTCTGTAAAACACCTATTGATATGACCATATGATTGTTACTTTTAATTTTGTTAATATGGTGCTAATTGATTTGCGGATATTGAACCAACCTTGCAAACCAGGAATGAATCCCATTTGATCACAGTGTATGATCATTTTGATGTATTGCTGAATTCTGTTTGCTAATAATTTGTTAAGGAGGTTTGCATCTATGTTCATTAGGGATATTGGCTTATAGTTTATTTTGTTTTTTTTTTGTAATGTCTCTGTCTGGTTCAGGGACTGGGGTAATAGTGGCCTCACAAAATGAGCTTGGAACTTTCCTTCCTTCCTTCCTTCTGGATTTTTGGGACTATTTTGAGGAGAATAGGTGATAATTTTAACCTTCCTCTATTTTTAAGAAAACACAATGTCACACCCATAATAAGGGGAAAAAAGCCCGAGAAAGCTGAAATAAAAGTTGTCTCAAACATACTATGACCTTCCCATAAAGAGTGGGCTCCACATATAAATTGAATTTACTAAAAAGATGCTTTTGAGTGTTTGGACAAAATATGAGGGTTTGGATGAAAAAGTGGTGCTATAATAAATCATACATTTCTAACTGACTATGCTTTGGTGTTTAATCAGGCCCCAAACCTACAACTTTTTTAGTCAAAGATTTTTAAGCCAGCCCTGTCCATGGTTCTTGTGCATTGAAGTTGATGAACCTCTGAAATATGCCAGAAGTAATGCCCCTTGAAGGCATGATTACCCTTAAGAGAGCACATTTTCTTGTTAACTATTCTGTAATCCAATTCCCACCTTGTTTTCTCCCACCTATTCTAATGTCCGTTATACCGTGTTTCCCCGAAAATAAGACCTAGCCCAGACAATCAGCTCTAATGCATCTTTTGGAGCAAAAGTTAATATAAGACCCGGACTTTTATATTGTATTGTATTATATTATATTATATTATATTATATTATGTTATATTATATTATATTAAGACCTCGTCTCATAGTATGGCAAAATAAGCCCGGGTCTTATATTAATTTTTGCTGATTGTCCGGCTATGTCTTATTTTCGGGGAAACATGGTATTTCCCCCTTAATTTCAAATGCATAAAAGAAGGTACAAAATTGTCATTTTTGTGGGAACATTTGAGATCTTTCTTCCCAGCAATTGTCAGTTTTGGCTCAAATAAACTCTTATAAAAATTCTCTACAGGTTTGGACAATCTTATGTCGACACTCTAGTATTGCGTTCTGGCATAGAACTCTTAGATTTCTGAGATTTCTACATTTAAAAGGAGGCTTTTACTTGTTATGAAGGTATATTTGCCAAAATAGGAAGAAAAAAATCATTAGCATTTTGTTACTTGATTTTTAACTTCTAAATATTTAGAGGGTCTTTCCCCCAGGCCCCACATATCAAGAGTGAGCCTGCCTGTCTCCCTATCCAATAGGTCAGTGGCTGCTCTGATCCACAGTTTCTTGGGTGTGTTGACTGGTTTACACCTGAGGTGGGTCTAGAGAAAGGCATTTTTGTTTCTGTTTCTCTTTTTCCCACTCCTTGCTTCCATTCATCATATCTCTCTGGGTAACCATTCTAACCTGCCTAATGTGTATTTTATTAGTTATTTTTTCCTTTATAAATATGCTTTTTTTCTGTTTGTGTATATGTAACTTTAATATACATGAGTAACATTGTGTTTTATATCTCATTATCTTTCTTACTTTTCTCACATAGCACGATAGCTCTGAGCTGTGCTGTCTATAGCTAATCCTTTGCTTTTAACTGCTGTGAAGTCTCCACTGCAATTTATCTCTTTATTTACCCAATGATGCGTGCAAAGATATATCCTGTTGTTTTATTTTGCACTTCTCTGATTAGTAATTGGCTTGAGCATCTCCTCCTAAGCGGGGAGTCACTTTAGGCTTCCTCTTCTGTAAATTGTTTGTTCTATATACTGTGCCCTTTTATTTTCTGTCAATGTTAAAGTTTCTAATATAAGCTAGTTAGAGATCTTCTTCCATTCTGTTATATTTCTATGAACTCTATCCCCAGTGTCCATTGCTGAACACAAAAATCCTAATTTTTGATATGATAAAATTCACCAATGTATTTGCCTTTTGATTTCTCATCTTTAGATAACAAAAATATTTTCCTATATTTCCTTCTAATTAGAGGGATAGGTAGTGATAGAGGCCTCAGCTCTTGCTGGGGGAAAGTCAAGAGAAGGTCAAGAGTAGCCACTTGGAAATGGCTCTGTCAATATCCCTTCCCTCTTCCTTGCAATCAGGTCTAAAAGCTAAAAATTACATATCCCTTATTGCCATGTAGCACTAGTTAAATGCATTTGTGTGAGATTTGGAAGATGTGAGTGAGGTTGGTCTCACACTTCAGTCTATATCAGAATCATATGAAGGCTTATTAAAACATAGGTTTCCAGGCCCCACCCAGGAATTCTGCAAATGTGGAGCAGGGCCCCCAAATTTTTGTTTGTAAGAAGTTTCCATGTAATGCTCAAACTAGGCTTTAGTTGTCTAGTTACCAGTTTTATGAGTGCAAGAGGCATTTTCATGGTGGCAGGGGTCACAGTGATAGCAGGAGTCTGTTGTGGAGTCACTTTGGAGGCTCCCTCATCATTCTTCCAGTCATTCAAAAAACTGTAGGAGGTATGAAATCTCTTTCTGGATGAAAAAAAACTAGAGTTGCCATATCTTGCTTTGTATAATGCATTCCTGTGTAAAATGTGAACCCACGTTTTTGGCCCAAATTTTCAGGGGGAAAAAAATCTTTCATTTTACTTTTTTTAATTCAAATTTTTATTTGTTTACAATAGGTAGCTGTTTTTTGTATTATAAATTAATTTTAGCATTTATTTTTTAACATATTGTGGTACAACATATTATATGTAACAAATAATTACAAAACACAAGAAGAGATAACAAGGTACCAGAAACACCTTGTTATGTACCAGTAACAAACTTACGGTATTTATGCCTCATAGAAGGCCAAGAACCCTTCATCGTTGCAACTTCGTCATATGTTCAACAAAACCGATTTTCATATTCCAGGGTATTATTTTGCATACGGATATCGTTATTGATTTCTAGAGTTACACTTTTAAGTCAAAAGCATAAATAAAAGAATTAAAAACATTTATATAGACAAGGAATTAGTACTACCCATGTATAATGTACATCCTTATTTTTCCCTCACTAATTAGGGCAAAAAAGTGTGCATTATACATGGCAAAATACGGTATTTCTGTTTTCCATAAGCCACTGATTGATACAATGGTATACCAAAACTAGCTAGAAATAACAAGAGGATGTCTACAAATCCTTTGCGCAAAATCCTCACTGCTGAGTCTAAAACAAATATCCTTGATATCGTTAAAGGGGCAATGTTTGTCCCATGGCCACTGGTATACTGAGTGAGTAGCCCATAGATCTATCAGTTATTAAACAGGACAAAAGATTCTGCAGCATGTGTAATCTGAGGTGAACAAGCATTCTGATTTGTTTGGGACTGAAGGGTTTCCCAGAATGTCGGGCTTTTAGTTCCAAAACCACATTGAATTGGTCACTCTAGTGTAATCTTTCCTTAGTCATCTTGAAGAAGTTGCCTATAAATGGGAAGAGGTTAGGGTGGATGATAAAAAGTGGGGGTCTGAGAAATTTTTTTCAGGAGGCATTTGAAATTTGAAGAGCATAACTAGGCAGGCTTGATAGGCTGTAGAAAGGGAGTGTTAGCATAAAGCAAAGAAGATAAAGATTGAGAGCCAGGAATGTGGTGTCTGGCAGACTTTGGCTTGGGTTTAAACCCCCGTGTCTTTGTTTACCATCTATGTGACCTCGAGCAAGTGACTAAAGCATCTTTCCATATCTGTGAAATGGGGATAATAAGTATATCTATCTGTGGTGAGGTATAATTGAAATAATGCATACAAAGCATTTGAAAGAGTTATATGACTCAGAATAAACACCCAAAACCATGTTAGCAGCTAGTATTATTTTTAGGGTTACTAGGAAATTTACACAAAGGCATCAGGTAGAGAAGTTCTTGGGCAGGAATAAGTAGAGATGAGTGAAAGAGATGAAAGAAAGACTCAAGATGAGAAAGGGGCTGTGTATCACCCTTGGTGACTTTAAAGTCACCCATCTTTGCCTTGTGCATGCCCAAATGCAAAAAAGTAAGAATTGAGTTGAGTAATATTTTCTATCTAAAGGTAATAAAACAATGAATGACTCTTAAACTCAATGCTGGAAGTTTAAAATTTACGTTAAATTACAATTAAAATACTAAATGTTTACCAAAGGGCTCAGGATATAGAAAATGGATCCCAAGAGAATGAAAATATGAACTTGAAATCAGCTGGCTTCAAACAGCAATGAAGTAGAGAGAGGAAACGAAGTGGGAAGAAGAAAAGGAGGCATTCACTGAACCATGTAGAGAAGTGATTTTTTGCCATCGTGGCTGGGTATGCAGAGGACTTCCGGCTGGCATTTATAAAAACTTACTCATGAAATTGAGCAAGAATAATAACTTCTGCATCAAAATATTTTTCTCCTCAGGGTTTTCTGCATGGCAGCCTTTACCTCCTTGTTCCTCAAGCTATAGATGAGGGGGTTCAGCATGGGGATCACTGTGGTGTAGAACACGGAGGCCACGTTCTCCTGGGCCAGGGAACTGGCTGTGGAGGGTTTTAAGTACATGAACGAAGCTGACCCATAAAATAATCCCACAGCTGCAAGGTGGGAGCTGCAGGTGCTGAAGGCTTTGGACCGTCCCTCTCTGGTGCTGATGTGTAGGATGCTGGAGAAGATGAAGGCATAGGAAACAAGGACTGCTAAGCTGGTGACTATGATGTTAAATCCAGCCAAAAAGAAGATGGTTATCTCAATATCACGGGTGCTAGAGCAGGAGAGCTTCATGAGGGGCAGGATGTCACAGAAGTAATGACTGATGAGAACCTCACAATAGGGCAGTTTTAACATGAGGCTAACCTCAATGGTGGAGCCAATGAGGCCCATGAGGTAGACGACAGCCACCAGCAGGGAGCAGACAAGATGAGACATGGTGATGTTGTAAAGCAAAGGGCTACAGATGGCGACATAGCGGTCATAGGCCATCACTGTGAGCATGTAACACTCGGCAATGACAAACACGAGGAAGAAGTAGAGCTGTGACATGCACCCGGCATAGGAGATGATGTTCTTCTCTGACACGAAGTTCACCAGCATTTTAGGGGTAATGACAGAGGAGTAGCAGAGATCCAGGAGTGACAGATTGCGGAGGAAGTAGTACATGGGGGTGTGAAGCTGAGCATTCACCCAAATCAGAGTTATCATGCCCAGGTTCCCTATCATGGTGACCGAGTAGATCCCCAGGAAGAGGAGGAAGAGGGGGAGCTGGAGCTCTGGCTGATTTGTTAATCCCCCAAGAATGAACTCTGTCACTGTAGAGTGATTTTCTGTCGCCATTCTCCTTTGGGAGCCCTGTGGGGATAAGAGAGAAGAGCCTATGGAGGGCTGCATCTGAGCCTTTGTGGTGAGGCTAGGGACCAACATCTGTTCCTTACTGAGTGAGCTTGACCTCTTTCCTGTGTGTCCATACTCCCCTAATGCTTTTCAGCAATCAGACAATTTTGGTGTCGTTTGGAGGAAATAAAGGTGAGAAAAAAAGGGCCTTCTTGGAGGTTTTACCACCCTCATGCTCCTCACTTACCATAGAGGTAAATGCAACTGTGTTTTACTTATAGGTTTGGAGCTGAACTTTGCCTCAGAAAGAGACTCTCTCTTGTCATTTAGGCAATCCCATAATATTACCCATGAAATGAAAATGTGTGGCAACCTTATCGCAAAACCAGATAGTGTAGTCTGGTAGGTAAAGTCCTATGAATTACTGGGTGACAAATCAATTTCTACATTTGAGAATAAATGGAATTATAATATCAATTCCAAAGAGATATATATATATATATATATCTATATAAAGTAGAAATTAGTGAAAGAAATGAAAGGAAGTGTCTAGATGAGAAAGGAGCTGTATATCACTTCTTGGTGACTTTGAGATTAACCTTGCTTTGCCTTATGCATGCCCAAATGCAAAAAAGTAAGAATTGAGTTGAGTAATATTTTCTATCTAAAGATAATAAAACAATGAATGACTCTTAAACTCAATGCTGAACATTTAAAATTTATGTTAAATTACAATTAAGATAGTAAATGTTTTTACCAAAGGGCCAGGAAATGGAAAATGGATCCCAAGTGAAAGAAAATATGAACTTGAACTATATACATATATATATATGGAATATTTTTCAAATCTTCAGTTCCTATACAAATATGAATTTTCATTAAGCATCTGGAATTTGTCCTAATTTTTCATTGAACCTGGGATTCTAGGGTATTTATTCATAGTTTTAATTATACACAATAATCACCTGGAAAGTTTAAAAAAATAATGACGTCAGGTTCCTCCTATAGTAATTCTGATTTATTGATCTGTGGCATTTTCTGGGCAATGAGCTCTGTGTTTCTGGGCAAGTAGTAAAGTTCAGCTAAAGATAGTAAAGGTTTTGTTTGCTTCATAATTTTGTGTTTATTGGAACCAGAGTAATTTTGTAGCTTAAAAATTTGGCATTAAATGCACTTTATCCTGAATCAAATAAAGCTACTGAGGAACGGTTTAAGATTGATTGCTCTCCACTCTGCTGAGAGGCCTCGGAAAAAGTTTGAGTTAGGATTAGGATGCGTAGTAAGTAGGTAGAAGTAGAAATAGAATATGATGCAATTTACAGATCAAGAGCAAAATGATTTTAAGTGGGAAATGGATATTTTCCCTCATTCCCCCTCTTTGCATACCCTTAAATGCTGGTATCCTTAGTCGTCACTTTGTGTGTGACCACTTTCTTTCTTTACACCAAATGTAAAGAGTCTCTCTTATTGCTTCACCATTTTTCTATTTCTATGCCATTGATTTTCCAAATTACTATTTATTGTTTGTCTGTTTTTAGAGTCAACTTATGATCAAGGCAGAAACGATTTGTAGTGATGGTAATTATACACTGATACCCGAGAGACTCCCTGATAGGAATCTTGCTGCAGCTAAGTCAAATGGCACTTAAATGTTGGTCTTGAGAAGCAACTCCTGTCCCTGGGCTTTGCATTGTCTTATGACGATTTTCCTTCATTTGTCCTTTCTACCTGCTGAGGAAAAAAAAAAAAGGAAGAAAACATAATTTATAAAGCAGATGGTATTTTGCTTCTGTTAAGATGCTTGCTAGAAGTAATTTGGTAGATTCTGTTCAGTAATTGTCTAGTAGTGAGTGAGAGCTCATGGAAGATCACTTGCCTGACATAGGCTGAACTTTCTCAAGTTTTCAACAAAATTGGTGCATTAGATGAATGACCTTAAAAATTATTCTTTGGCATCCAAATTGGAATGAAGAAGTAAATTGTCACTATTTGCAGATGACATGATGCTGCATATAGAAAACCCTAAAGACGGCCACCAAAAAGCTATCAACGAGAAACAATCAATGAATACAGTAAAGTTGCCGGCTACAAAATCAACGTACAGAAGTCCATTGGCATTCCTATATACTAACAATGAAATCTCGGAAAAAGAAATACAAAAAGCAATGCCTTTTGCAATTGCAGCAAAAAGAATAAATACTTAGGAGTAACTTAACCAAGGATGTGAAAGACCTATATGCTGAAAACTACAAGACATTTTTTTAAAAATTGAAGAAGACACAAAGAATATGAAAGACATTCCATGCTCATGGATTGGAAGAATCAACATAGTTAAAATGGCATATTACGCCAAAGCAATATACAGATTTAATGCAATCCCCATCAAAATCCCAATGGCAATTTTTAAAGAAATAGAACAAAAATCATCAGATTTGTTTGGAACCACAGAAGACCCCAAATAGCCAAAGCAATCTTACGAAAAAAGAACAATGCTGGAAGTATCACACTCTCTGATTTTAGCTTGTACTACAGGGCAACAATAATCAAAACCACATGGTATTGGCAGAGAAAAACAGATACATAGACCAATGGAATAGAATTGAGAACTCAGAAATAAAACCACATAAATATGCACAGATAATTTTTGACAAAGAAGCAAAAAAACATTCAATGGAGAAAAGATAGCCTCTTCAATAAATGGTGCTGGGAGAATTGGAAAGCCACGTGCAAAAGAATGAAACTGGACTGCTATCTGTCACCATGTACCAAAATTAATTCAAAATGGATCAAAGACTTAAGCATAAGACCTGAAACAATAAACTGCATAGAAGAAAACATAGGTACTAACCTTATGGACCTTGGCTTCAAAGAGCATTTTATGAATTTGACTCCAAAGGCAATGGAAGTAAAAGCTAAAATAAACGAATGGGACTATATCAAACTTAAAAGCTTCTGCATGCAAGCAAAAGAAACCATCGACAGAATAAAGGGGCAACCAACTGAATGGGAGAAGATTTTTGCAAACAGTGCCTCCGATGAGGGGCTAATATCCAAAATATATAAAGAACTCAAGAAACTAAACAACAAAAGACAAACAACCCAAATGAAAAATGGGCAGATGACCTGAAGAGACATTTCTCCAAAGAGGACATACAAATATGTCCACTTCATAAATAGACATATGAAAAAATGCTCATCATCACTAATCATCAGAGAAATGCAATAAAAACCACAATGCGATATCACACCTCACCCCAGTCAGAATGGCTATCATCAACAAGACAAATAGTAACAAGAGTTGGAGAGGCTGTGGAGAAAAAGGAACCCTCATACATCGTTGTGGGAATGCAGACTGGTGCAGACGCTATGGAAGGCAGTGTGGAGGTTCCTCAAAAAATTACAAATAGAATTACCGTATTACCCAGCAATCCCATTCCTGGGTATCTACCCAAAAAATCTGAAAACATTTATCCATAAAGACGTGTGCTCCAATGTTCATTGCAGGTTTATTTACGGTGGCCAAGACATGGAAACAACCAAAATGTCCTTCGATAGATGAATGGATAAAGAAGTTGTGGCATATATACACAATGGAATACTATTCAGTGGTAAGAAAAGATGAAATAGGACCATTTGTGACAACGTGGATGGATCTTGAGAATATAATGCTAAGCGAAATAAGTCAGACAGGAAAAGCAGAGAACCATATGATTTCACTGATATGTGGTATATAAACCAAAAAGAACAAAAGAACAAGACAAATAAATGAAAACAAAAACTCATAGACAAGACAATAGTTTAGTGGTAATCAGAGGGTAAGGTGGGTGGGGGGCGGTAGATGAGGGTAAAGGGGATCAAATATATGGTGATGGAAGAACTGACTCTGGGTGGTGAACACACAATGGGATTTATAAATGATTTAATACAGAATTGTACACCTGAAATCTATGTAACTTTACCAACAATTGTCACCCCAATAAACTTTAATAAAAAGAATTATTCTAATCCTTAGTTTTTATTATTCCACCTTATGGATGAGCAAAGAAAAGTTCCATGTGGGTGAAAAAGGTAATTTTTTTTTTAATCTGAAGGATTTCAAAACATCGTTATTCAGAATGGTTAATGAGTGAACTTCTACTTCCACCCATGAAGAATGAACTCTACTGGAATTGTATTTGCAGCATGAACATCTAGAAAACCAGAGAAGGCATATGAAACAACTTTTTTCCTACATTTGACAACAGGCAGCCCCCAACAGATTCCTTAGAAGAGGGAGACAAACAATGGGAGCTCAATGATTGCACCAGCCTTCCTGCCTGTAGGAAGTTTCCATGCCACACTCCAAATGGACAAATCCAGAATGGATGAAAATAATATGAATTTGGAAAATAATATGACTGGGTATTTGACAGATACCATGGAGCATGTGAAAATATAAAGGAGAGATACTTAGTATTGGACAAGTATTACAATTCCAGGAAAAATTTCAGGTAGTACAAGTAGTAGTTCAACATAATAAAAAGTATAATATTTGGCTCTGCAGTGATGAATTAACAACGATAATGAAGTCCGCATTGCTAGAGTTCTAACACTCAGACATTAAGTACTGAGAATCAAAAATTGTAGTATAACTATTTGGGAGACAAGCGAGAGGAATTGGGATGGGGAAGTTATAGATGACTCTGCATCTAGGTTAAATGCAAGCACTGCATTCAGCGAATATTTATGAATAATTATTGTGAGCTGTCCTATCACAGGCTATGAATAATAATTAAAGAGGAACATCTCAAAGAGCACCATAAGCACATAATGGAGAAATACAGTGGCAAATACCAGAGGAAATGGACAAAAGATTTGAAAGTTGTTTCCTCTTGGCAACAGAGTTGGGCTTGGGGCTGCTTGGGGCAGGCAACTCTCACTCTTTATTATTAACCTTTTAGTGGCATTTACAATTTTAAATCATACGTCTGTACTATTTTTAAAAAATAAAATTGATTACAATACTGTTTCTTAATCTTTCTCTGGTATTATTAATGTAGGTTACATTTTTACATAAAGAAGAATAATTGTTTTTAAAGTATTATATTCGGCATTGAGTGTGGTAGTTAAAGGTGAAGACTCAGAAGTCAGAGGGGAGGTTCAATTCCCACTCTGACTTTTACTCTGTGATCTTAGGCAAGTTCTATAATTTTCTACTTCTAAGCATTCTTATCTGTACATGGGGAAGAATAATATCTACCTCATAGTGCAGACTCCCTGGCAAATACTATTGCACATAATAAGTGGTTGCTATCTATTATTATTAATTATAGCATCAGATAATAAGGTCAAACTGTGACCTCATTGTCTTCATTGAGAAGAAACACAAAAATAGCTTCTCTCTCCAGAGGCACGCACTAATACGTGCAGGAGATGATCTTTACAGAAATCCTGTCTCTGAGATGGATTTCTGAAATGAAAAAACTAAACACGTGATAATTTATTTTCCCCTCATATAATTACTGACAGTTTTGTAATACTTTGTGTACACATTTCTTTCAGAGGCTAGTCTCATGTACCACTCCTAAAATCTTCAGGAGAGGAGGGAATGTATTTACAGCAGAATTACCACCCCCATTTCAGTAATGGGAACCTGAGGTGCTGAGATTTTAAGACTTCCTCAAGGTCACAGAATTGACTCTGTGTGACTTGCAACTCCAGCCTGATTCTGCTGTCTCCAAATCTATGCTTTTTCCCCTTCTCTGGTTTGGAGTCTTGTAAGTCTGCACTGTTATGGCGTCAGGCACATGTGGCTGTACGAAACTGAGGTTCACTCTTCATAGTATGAGGAGAGCATGGGGGGGGAAAGAGGGGTGCTACATTATCTATTCTGCAGGAGAGGGGTCAGCAAACTCCGCCCAATCCAGTCTGTGGCCTGTTTATGTGATAAGTTGCATGAAGCACAGCCACGTGCATTCCTTTATGTGGTGTTGATGCTGCTTTCCTGCTGGGATGGCAGAGCTGAGCTGAGCACCAGAGAGCCTATGGACTGTGCAGCCTAAAACATACATTTCCGGGTCCTTTCTGGAAACGTTTGCCAGTGCCTACTCTAGGAAACTGGCACTCAGTTACACAAGTTACCCAAGGCCACACGGTTAGTATAAGGTGGAACTGGGCCTAGAACCCAGGGTTTGTGACCGTCTGTCCATTTCATCCTCCACCATACCATGCCGTCATGCTATAACTTATCTCTTTCTGACAGTTTATTCTCATATCTTATGTAAACTTAATTTAATACATTAAGTTCAAGGAGGGCTGTTACTGCTGAATTTCCAGAAACACTTTTTTTTAAATTAGAAAAGCAATATCGGCGTTGTAGAAAATGAACATACAAAGAGGCAAAAGTAAAATCATCATAATTTAATTACCAAGAATCTAAAACTGCTACGTATATTCTACCAGATCTTTTTCTATGCTTATATATGTTTATATAATATGTATAAATGTACACGTATTGTTTTTCACTTAAAGTGAACAAATCATACATGCTGCTTTATTACCTGCTTTCTTGTGTAGCATTAAAAGACTTTGACTCAATCAGCAACAACAATATTACTTGTGTTGTTGTGATATTTAAGATAAGCAAGCATGCATTATCCTAAACTTTATACCTTTAATTATTGGCAGTGAGAGACTTAACTTCTTAGTCACTAGTAAGAGCAAGAATTTTGAATTGTATTTCAATTGTTAAAAAAGAGATACATTTCACTAGATAGGGACACTAGATTTAAAAGATATTTTATATATCCCTTTCCACCAAATCTGTGTCTCCTACAATGATAAGAAACAGGAAATCCACTCTACATGTATCCTTACCAGCTATCAGTTTCTTACGAAACAGACTGTTCTTACCAAGCAGAGTTTGTTCCTGCCTCTTGATGTGAACACATTTTCTGTTGTATAGAAAACTGTGGGTAACAGAAATTTGTTTTATTCCTGTAATCTTCTAGCTACTTTATACATGATCCACAAATTTCATGTTAATTACTAAAAATTTTACCAGTAGTTTTATTGTGTTTTACTAGAAGCTCAAAATTGCTGCTGATGACAACACTCAGAATTACATAGACAATTATGTTTTCTTTTCAAGTGGGGAAAAGCACTGTGAGAAGCAGAGTGTGTGATTGAAAATAGTATATATAAAATGTCTGCATTAGAAATGGGAATATGTGGAAGATATTTTGTTCTCATCTTACTCAATTGCTTTAAAATTAGAATTGAACACCTGTATTGAGGAAAAGTGGAGTAGTGTTACCTGGCAATCTTAGGCGGTACTCTGTTGTCAGCGGTCAAGAAATAAATGTCAGAACATAGAAAGCCACCACGTTTACATCTCTTTCCAGCCAAGGGGCTAACCCAGTCAGAAAACTGGGTACTGAGCTTTGGGGCGTTGGGTATGTTTATAGGGAGACAGAACCTCTCTTGAGATATAGCCACTCCAGAGACTGGGTCCTGGTGGAAGCGGCAATTAGTCTGGGTTTACACTTGCTTTCTGAAAGGGGCTTTACCTCCCAGGTGTGTTAATTTTTCTTCTGTTGGCAGACTTACCCTGCAGTCTGGGAAGCCTGGTGCCAATGCCCACACTGGGACATTTTTAGCTTCATTGTCATTATCGTCTTTACCAGGACCACTTCAGGTATTACCATCGATGTCGTCATCACCTTCACCGCCATCACCACCTTTGGCATCACTCACCACCATTATGGTCACTGTTCATCATTGATTCTTCATCTTTACATACAATGAGTTATATTTACATCTTTACTATGAAAAAGACTATATGTTACATCTTTCTGTATTGGACATTTCTCCAAAAACAAGTTCACTGAATTTACAAAACAAAAAACAAAAAAAACCTGTTGATATCACTTAACTTTTGTGTCTCGACACAGAGGAACTTTATTTTTATAATTAACCTTGCTAAGTTTTATTATCTTATGATTTTTTCCAGCTTTACTGAGATATGATTGAAATAAGAATTGTGTATATTTAAGTTGTACACTTGACCTTTCAGGTGTACAATGTGATGATTTGATATACATGTAGATTTTGAAATGATTACCACGATCGAGCTAATTAACTATCTATCAGCTAGTTAGCATTTTCTTTCTACTTAAGATCGGCTCTCTTTGCAAATTTCCAGTGTACAATATAACATATTAACTAGAGTAATCATGACGTACGTGATCCTCAGGACGTTTTCATCTTGAAACTGAAAGTTTGTCCCCTTGACCAACATCTCCCCATGTCTCCCACCCATTCCAGCCCCTGGAAGCCTCCGTTCTTAGATTTACAATAAGTAAATGTTTAATGTTACCTGTCTGTTTGGTAATTTGGTTACCGAAAGCTTGATGTCTAAATGATTTCTTAGGAAAAGCTCATGGCAACAAGATCCCCTAAGTTTTTATCACTTAATAGTAGCGTGTGTGCAGCTTTTATAATTGAAGTCAGATTGGCTATGTAAAAATTCATCATCCTTGGTTCACATTTAACTTTTTTGAGTATCTCAAATCTGTTATTTTCTTCTTCTGAAAACCATTGTTGTCAAAACATTTGATGACAATGTGATTCTTTTCCCCCTTATAAGTTCATTGGCCTTTTTGCCTGGGTGTCTAAAAGGTCTTTTCATTTTCTCGAAGGTTCAGTAATTTTATTAGAAGATGGTTTGCTGTTTCTCATTCTGAGTCAATGTTTTTTGGTATGGTGTGTTCTTTTCAGTACCTGCTTCAGTCCTTTCTTTTAACTAAGGAAAATTTTCTTGAAATCTAAATTTTCATGTAGGTTCTGTTCCCCTGCTTTTATCTTTTTGAGTCCGCTGTTCTCTGTATTGCATCATCTTTTCCTAGCTTTGAAATTAAAAGTTCCTCTTCAACTCCTTCTTTTCTTTTGATTTTGATTTGTCCCGCCTTATTCACATAATTTTTTTTTTCTTAAAAAAAAACAGG
>NW_022680375.1:0-24624 GCF_004115265.2 Rhinolophus ferrumequinum
TTTGACTTGCTGATCTAGAGCGCTCTCAAAGAAGGAATTAAAGCAAAATGTACACAATTTGTACTAAGTGACCAAAAGCTGGGCCCTGGTGACCTTGAATTCTGTCCTGGACATTTACACACCCGCCTCCAGTAATGCAGTCTAGCGTTTTGCACGTCGTTGATGCTGAGCTCACTGGTGGTCAGAATCCATCTTTGCCCCTGTTTGGACAATGGGCATGATTTCTGCTCATATTCCCTTTTGGGGCATCTATACTGTTTTCAGGAATTGCTGTCAGCAATATGGCATTTCATTTTAAATTCTTGTGCCCCCCTGAAATGTGTCCCTGGGGACTTGAAGTCATTTAGAGATGCTAGGTTCTCTCTTATAACCTCATTTCTCATCATGGACCTCGATTCGCTTTTTCCAGTATTTGCTTTTCTCAGCTTCGCCCTGTGAAATGTATATTCACAGATGTGTTGGGTGAAGCTCTGTGTTCTGTTGGTCATCCACTAGTATCCACTCTTCTCAGCAGCACAAACACGACTCAGGAAACACATCCCCCACCAGGTACTGGTCCTTTGCTCTCCTTAATAGCCCAGTTTTCTTTCTTTCTTTTTTTAATTTTTATTAGAGTGACAATTGTTAGTAAATTTACATAGATTTCAGGGGTACAATTGTGTAATTCATTATCTATATCTCACAATGTGTGTTCATCACCCAGAGTCAGTTCTCTTTCCATCACCATATATTAGACCCCGTTTATGCTCTTCTAGAGACCTGCTAACCTCTCTGGTAACCCCTAAACTATTGTCTATATCTACGAGTATTTGTTTCTTCATTTGTCTTGTTCTATTGTTTCTTTCGGTTTATATACCACATATCAGGGAAATCATATGGTTCCCTACTTTTTGTGTCTGATGTATTTCACTTAGCATTATAATCTCAAGCTTCATCCATGTTGTCACAAATGGTCCTATTTCATCTTTTCTTACCAACGAATAGTATTCCATTGTGTATATATACCACAACTTCTTTAGCCATTCACCTATCGAAGGACGTTTTGGTTTGCATGTCTTGGCCACCGTAAATACAGCTGCATTGAACATTGGAGCACACATGTCAATGGATAAATGTTTTCAGATATTTTGGGTAGATACCCAGGAGAGGGATTGCTGAGTCAGGTGGTAATTCTATTTGTAATTTTTTGAGGAACCTTCACACTGCCTTCCATAGCGGCTGCAGCAGTCTGCATTCACACCAACAGTGTATGAGGGTTCCTTTTTCTCCACAGCCTCTCCAAGACTTGTTACTATTTGTCTTGTTGACGATAGCCATTTTAACTGGGTTGAGGTGATATCTCCCTTTGGTTTTTATTTGCATTTCTCTGATGATTAGTGATATTGAGCATTTTTTCATATGTCTGTTTGCCATTTGTATGTCCTCTTTGGAGAAATGTCTCTGCAGGTCGTCCACCCATTTTTCAATTGGGTTGTTTTTTAGTTTTTTGTTGTTGAGTTGCATGAGTTCCTTGTATATTTTGGATCAGAGGTGTTGTTTGTAAAAATCTTCTCCCATTCGGTCGGTTGCCTTTTGATTTTGTCAATGGCTTCTTTTGCTGTACAGAAGCTTTTAAGTTTGATATAGTGCCATTCATTTATTTTAGCTTTTACTTCCCTTGCCTTTGGAGTCAAATTCATAAAATGCTCTTTGAACCCAAGATCCATAAATTTAGTACCTATCTTTTCTTCTTTGCAGTTTATTGTTTCAGGTCTTATGCTTAGGTCTTTGATCCATTTTGAATTAAGTTTGATACATGGTGGCAGATAGCAGTCCAGTTTCATTCTTTTGCATGTGGCTTTCCAGTTCTGCCAGCACCATTTATTGAAGAGGCTGTCTTTTCTCCACTGTATGTTTTTTGCTTCTTTGTCAAAAATTATCTGCCCATATTTATGTGGTTTTATTTCTGGGTTCTCAGTTCTATTCTGCTGGTCTATATATCTGTTTTTGTGCCAATACCATGCTGTTTTGATTATTGTAGCCCTGTACTACAAGCTAAAGTCAGGGAGTGTGATACCTCTAGCATTGTTGTTTTTTCTTAGAATTGCTTTGGCTATTTGGGGTCTTTGGTTGTTCCAAACAAATCTAATGATTTTTTTGTTCTATTTCTTTAAAAAATGCCTTTGGAATTTTGATGGGGATTGCATTAAATCTGCATATTGCTTTGGGTAATATGGCCATTTTAACTATGTTGATTCTTCCAAGCCATGAGCACGGAATGTCTTTCCATTTCTTCGTGTCTTCTTCAATTTCTTTTAAAAATGTTTTATAGTTTTCAGCATGTAGGTCTTTCACATCTTTGGTTAAGTTTATTCCTAGGTATTTTATTATTTTTGTTGCAATTGCAAAAGGAGTTTTTATTTATTTTTCTGAGATTCCATTGTTAGTATATAGGAATGTAATGGACTTTTGTATGGTGACTTTGTAGCCGGCAAATTTACTGTATTCGTTTATTGTTTTTAATAGCTTTTTGGTGGCGTCTTTAGGGTTTTCTATACATAGCATCATGTCATCTGCAAAGAGTGACAATTTAACTTCTTCATTCCCAATTTGGATGCCTTTTATTTCTTTATCTTGCCTGATTTCTCTGGCGAGGACTTCCAACACTATGTTGAAAAGCAGAGGTGATAGGGGACAGCCCTGTCATGTTCCTGAATGTAGAGCAGTAAAACTGCTTCAGTTTTTCACCGTTAATTATGAGATTAGCTGATGGTTTGTCATATATGGTCTGTATTATGTTAAGGTATTTTCCTTCTATACCCATTTATTAAGTGTTTTACTCATAAATGGATGTTGTATCTTGTCAAATGCTTTTTCTGCAACAATTGATATAATCATGTGATTTTTGTCCTTTATTTTGTTTATGTGGTGTATCACAATGTTGGATCTGCGTATGTTGAATCATCCTTGTGCCCCTGGGATGAACCCCACTTGGTCGTGATAATAATCTTTTTAATGCATTGTTGCATTTGATTTGCTAGAATTTCATGTAGGATTTTTGCGTCCTAAAATCAGAGATATTGGTCTGTAGTTTTCTTTTATTGTATTATCCTTACCAGGTTTTGGTATCAGGGTAATGTTGGCCTCATAAAATGAGTTAGGGAGTATTGTCTCTTCTTCCATTTTTTGGAAGAGTTTGAGCAGGATTGGTATTAGATCCTCTTTGAAGGCTTGGTAGAATTCATTAGTGAAGCCATCTGGTCCCGGACTTTTGCTTTTGGGAAGGTTTCCGATGAATGGTTCAATTTCCTTACTGGTGAATGGTCTATTTAGATTTTCCCGTTCTTCATGGTTCAGCCTAGGAAGGCTATATGTTTCTAAGAACTTGTCCATTTATTCTAAGTTATTGAATTTTGTGGCATATAGTCCTTCATAGTATTCTTGGGTGATCCTTTGTATTTCTGTGGCATCAGTGATAACTTCCCCTCTTTCATTTCTGATTTTGTTTATTAGTGTCTTTTCTCTTTTTATCCTAGTGAATCTAGACAAGGGTTTGTCAATTTTGCTAATCTTTTCAAAGAACCAGCTCTTTGTCACATTAATTTTTTCTATTGTCTTTTTGTTCTCTATTTCATTTAGTTCTGCTCTGATTTTTATTATTTGCTTTCTTCTGCTGACCTTGGGTTTCACTTGTTCTTCTTTTCCTAGTTCTTCAAGGTGTCACATGAGGTTATTTATTTGGGATTTTTCTTGTTTCTTGAGATAGGACTGTAATGATATAAATTTCCCTCTCAAAATTGCTTTTGCTGCATCCCAAAAATTTTGGTAGGATGTATTTTTATTCTCATTTGTTTCTGTGTATCTTTTGATCTCTCCTCTCATTTCTTCTTTGACCCAATTCTTCTTTACAAGTATGTTGTTTAATCTCCACATGTTTGTGGTTTTTTCCTGCTTCCTTTTCGTAGTTGATATCCAATTTCAAAGCCTTGTGATCAGAGAATATGTTTGGTATGATTTCAATCTTCTTAAATTTGCTGAGGCTTGTTTTATGTACCAACATATAGTCTATCCTTGAGAATGTTCCATGTACACTAGAAAAGAATGTATAGTCTGACGTTCTAAGACAAAGTGCTCTATAAATGTCAATTATGTCCATTTCATCTAATGTGCCATTTAGGGCTGGTATTTTTTTATTTTTTTCTGTTTGGATGATTATCCATAGCTGTCAGTGATGTATTTAGGTCCCCTAGTGTAATTGTATTTTGGTCAATTTCTCCCTTTAGTTCTGTTAGTAGTTGCTTGCATATTTCGGTGCTCCCTGATTGGGGACATAAATATTGATGACAGTTATGTGCTCTTGTTATATAGTCCCCTTTATCATCATGAAATGGCCATCTTTGTCTCTTGTTACCTTTTTATCCTGAAGTCTGTTTCATCTGATATCAGTATGGCCACACCTGATTTTCTCTGGATACCATTTGTTTGGAGTGTCAATTTCCACCCTTTCATTTTGAGTCTATGTTTGTCCTTGTAGCTGAGATGTGTCTCTTGGAGGCAGCCTATGGTTGCGTTAGCTTTTTCATCCAATATGCTATGCTGCACCTTTTTATTGTGCGTTCAGTCCATTTACATTTAGAGTGATTATTGGATTTCCTATCATTCTCTCTTACTAACATGGATAATTGATAGAACATTGGTTTGAATGACTGGTAAAAATTGAATTGCACTATCTATTTAAATAAAGAACGGTCAGTTCATTTCAAATTTACACCATTACTCGAATAAGCTTAATATAATGTGTCTTTCTCAAATGTCCTTATTTATTGTCAGATGGAAACAATTCGTGATGAATGTATTAACTTCCTATGTCTCTGGTAACAAAGTACTATGCACTAGGTGGCTTCCCGAGCAGAAATTTATTCTCTCACAGTCATGGAGGCCAGAAGTCTGAAGCATTGTTTCCTTCTGGAGGCCCTGACGGAGAGTCTGATACCTCTCTCTTAGCTTCTGGTGATTGCCAGCAATCCTGGACATTCCTTGTCTTGTAGATGCATCCCTTCAATTTCTGCTTCCGTATTCATATGACGTTCTTCTCTCTGTGTGTCTCTCTGTATAAATTTCCCTCTTCCCTCATCTTACAAGGGTACCGGTCATTGGATTGGGACCCACTCTCATTGGTATGATCTCACATTAACTAATGGACAAGTAAGATCACTTTCTGACGATCTGGAAAGACATGAACTTTGCAGGGACACTGCTATTAACCCAGTATCACCAGTACTTAAGCCATCAGCTTCAATTTCCCCTTCTAGTGTCTTGTTTGCATATGCAAAGACACCTATAATATTTGAAATTGTTCCTTAAGAAATGAAATGTAAATATTTTGTTACTCTCTTCTTAGTGACTCCTTAATACTGTTATGTAAATATAAACTTTAGCTCATTCCCTCTTTCAATTATCACACATTCCAAATTTATTAAATTAGAATAAATTATTTTATGGTTACAATTATACTTAGGATTTATTAGTTTAGCCATCATTACATAATGACACCAGTTTTTTTTGGAGGATGATTATCTGGCAAAAAAAGGGAATGCGATGAAAGTGCATCAATATCCAAAGTGATTCTCTTCAATGAAACAGCTCATGATCATGATTTGTTTATACCAATATGAGTATGTGGCTATAATAAAGTGTTCTACCACAATGTTTTCTCGCATCCCTGTGAGTACTTGCAATAGTCACAGCTGCTAGAGAAATGAATACAAACCATGGCTGAAAAGTATCACAGGGGGTTCTGCCATCTCCCTGTCTCTGGGGTCCTCAGGCCGCCTTTCTTTTAAAACCCAAAGAGAATACATTGACATCCAGAGTGCTTCCCTGGGGAAGTCCACTGGTGCTCTCCCCATCATTACCTTTGTTGATTCCTGGTGAATGGGGAGTGGAGGCTACCTTTCCTCTGTATTAGTGACAGTCCCCTTCTCTTAGCTGCTATCCTTTTTTCCCTGGCTGGCTTTGTCTCATTCTGGTCACCATCTCTCTTACTTTACTTTCCCACAGAATCACCCCATGACTGTCACAGCTAGCAGTCTTTTTTTGACGTTGTAGTGATTGCAGAGAGCCTAGAAAGAGCTTAACAATTAGTTACTTACCACTGTTCCTGGGAGCTTCCCGCCATTATTGACACGTGTTCTTTCTCACTTGCCTTGTCCCTCTGGATCCCCTCTTCCAACTCTAGTGCTGGACCCAGGTTTGCTTTTCTACTCTCTCCTTTCTCTTGGGCTCTTCTCAGAAACTTCACATTTTTCCCTCTTAGGTTTGCACAACGTTTTTGTTTTCTCTATTTGATCTTCTCTTTCGAAATCACACCCTGGGCAATAGTGGAGGTATAAATATAGCAGTTACCTTTCATGCTCAAAGAGGTTCATCAAGGTATTTTTATATTCCAAAAAGACAGGTGAAAGCTCTACCCCAGGTTAGTATTGACATTTCCCTTAAAACCAAAGCCACTGCAGTCAGTGAAGCTTGAACTTATCCTCAGATTCTACTCAGCCAGCATCACCTACTTAGCACCCTAAGAAAGCCTGAGGACTCTCCTGAGCATTAATCCTAAAATGTGTCCTCAGATGTCTCTCTATACGTTATGATCTGTGTAACCGAAGGAAGGACGTTTATATTATAGAGAACAAGAATGAACTGGGCCTTTGATAATAACACAAGGAACTTGGGAGGTAGAGAAGAGCTCCTTACAGCAGCACATGAGACTTATAGAGAGTTGGTTTTGAATTTTATGAGGTCCTTTACTTGGGATCAGCTCTATTTAATCACGTGGCTTCCATTACTGGTTTCCTGCCCCTTTACTTGAGGAACAATTTATGCAAAATCCATCTGCAGTAAAACAATCAACATCTGGTAAAAATATAAATAAGAATTTGTTTCCCATCATAATTGTGAGGTGTCATTATTCACATTTTTGAAGAATAAGAATTCAGAGAAACGAAATGACTCTCCGCCCACATATCAGGGGTGTCCAAACTTTTTTCAGCGTTTTTCACCAAGGGCCATATGTGGTAAAATACACAAACAGCTGGGCCGCTCACTCGAGGTGAAGTACGTATTGCCTCGCCTGGTTTGTTTAAGTAAACTAAATCTATTTTGGGAATTTGCTGCGGGCCAAATAACAATGGATCGTGGGCCGCAGTTGGCCCACGGGCCGCACTTTGGACACCTCTGCCATATATGATATGATTGGCCCATTTGAAGAATGAGGTCAATGAACTCTGGTTTCTGGTTCACTATTTTCATCTTTGGTAGACTTCATTCTCTCAAGTACGCAGAAAACTTACGGAGGTTTTGTTTGTTTGTTTTGTTTTTTTCTCATAATAAAGACACTTATGTAGTAAGATGAGAATGTTCATAGCCACTCATTAGACTGAAGTGACTAAGGACGAGTGTCTTCTCACTTCACCAACAGGTTGTGTGGTCTGGGTCAGTTAACTGACGGGTGGAATTTCTCTGTGGTCTGAAGCCTTGCAAACTGTATATTGTTCACTCCCTACTCTTGTTGTCAAACGCTTTTAGCTATCATTCTTATTGGCCAAATGTAAAACAGGCAGGAACATGTATGTAATAAATTAACTTAGGTTGAAGTAACTGGTCATGGATTGAGATTAATGATATGACTTAGTTTTGCTCATCTTGCTAAAACCGTGGGAAATAACACATTTAAACATACAAAGAGTAAGTTGTGACTGAAACAGATAATAAGTGTGAGTGGTCTGAAAAGAAATGAAAATGTCTATGATAATTATGGCCTTCAGTCTTCTTGCATTGCAAACTGTTGCAAAGTATCTTCTCCCAGCTTTAATGGAGTGAGAGATACAGTTTCCTCATATTTATAATGTAAGAGCTCTTAAAGGAATAAGGTGTCCTGAGCAGTTTCTGGCATTCAGTAGGAGCCAAAAAACCTTGAATTTTTACTTGCCATTGCTTGTGAGGGTTTTAAACAGGTAACAAAGAGAACTTTTCATCAGAGCTGTAGGAAAAATAATTATGCATATGCAAACTCTAATACATTTTAAGGATATTTTCAGCCTTTCTAACTGAGCATGTTTTACTAAATTAGTTGGTTTTTACTGTGCTTTTTGTATTATTCCTCAGCTAAGATGTCGCTAAATTAGTTACCTTTTGAATTATTACTTCGTACATTTGGTTTGCATTTACCCATATCCCATACCACTCTGGAAAGGCAATGGCAGGTAATGAAAAATCCTGTCCTCAGAATGTTTTGCCCCAGGTGCTGCCAGCTGGAGGAAGTATTTGTTTCTAAATAAGCATTGCCCTGGGCACGGTATCTGACCTTTTCTTCACTTTCTGATCTGTCTGACTTTTCCAGTCGTTCCACGAACCCTTGTTGCTGGGGAATTTTTCCAGACATTTGGCCGCTTTCCCTGATTTCCTTTCTGCTCTTCTTCTTGGTAAATGACCCAGTTCTTTGTCCTGACTTTTAGTTGCTCCACTTGCTGGGGGTTTCCTTGCTTTGTTTCCGATTCAGATTCCCTCTGAAGTCACACTTGGCGGGGGCTTCCATTCTGAAATCTGGTCTTTTCCCCGCCCCACGTTCCCATGGTTTTATCAGGGTGCTGCATGTGGTGACAGTTTCATAAACACTTGTAGATTTGAATTCCTGACACTTCAGGTCCCTGATTCTTATCGTTTTCCTACAGCGGCTTTCATGCTTTGACAGGCTGTATGTATGTAATCAGTAACAAACAGGCAGAAAGAAGTCAGGGAGATTTTACCCAGCGTTTCCCTGGTGTCATTCTCAGAATATTTGATGATAATTGTTCAGTGGGACCATCCCAGTCCCTGATCTGGAGCTAGAGAGTATGTTGTACGTACAGCTTGGAGTAACATTTTAACTAGAGAATGAAAGATTCCTTCCATCAGCAGGATGTTTCAGAAGCAAGACATCTGTTATTATGAGGTATATTGTTAATCATGTGGAAACATTAAACTGGTAGGTCTTTTATTTGGCATTATTATTGTCCAGTGACATAAAATATTACAGAACCGCAGTAGTAAAAGTTACATATAGCAAATGCAAGTAATAATTTAAGACAAACAGTACGTTAAAATATCCATTTACCTACAACGAAATAATTGTGGTAGTTACCTTTTGCTATTAAAGTTATGAAAAACCCATTTATAATTAGGTAGAATTATATTTATAAAAATTAATAACTTCAAATGATCTTTATTCCGTCATAAAAACAGAAGTGAAAAAATTATACTTAGTAATTCTAGGCAATGCTGATGTTTTAAAACAAAGCTATTTGGAAATAATTCACTCAAGTGTGCATTCTTATACTGCTCATGTGAACTTGGCTGTCATAAATGAAACGAAACAAAGATATGTTTAAAGGATAGCTTTTCTTCACAAGTTTTATTTTAACTTTAATAGCATTTTGAGATGCTATTAATTTCTAAGCAGGTTTAGAATTACAAAAGTAAAGGGAAACTCGCATGGCAGCATTTTTGTGTTTTTAATTTCATGGTCTCTGTTAGGGTGTTCACTGATTAAAGACATGAGTTTTTTCATTTTTCTGCTAATCTTTTAAGCCACAACTTGAATGATCAAATGGAGATGGTGAATATAAATATTAAACGTGCAGAATTTTATGTAATCATTTATATTTATCTAGCATGCTAACTTTCCAACTCACTTTCATGTTGTAGTTGTTCATCTAGTATCTCTGCACATTTAAATTTATGAGCTTTGTTTCTTGTAGAGGAGGGAGTCACTAGCATTGAGATAACAGACTGGGGCAGTAGGCATGTAGATTTTCTTGTTTTCTCCTTGATCTTGAAATATGATACAAGAACAACGTAATATATTTTGCTTATTTGAAAGAAGCACCTAATCCCTATGCTGTATTTAGTTTATGTCGACTGAGGTCGGACAGGGGTGGGGGGAGAAGAAATACACAAAATATAGATTCATTGTGTATTTATTAGGCCTCAGTTATTTGGGGGCAAAGTATAACAGCTTAACCTATCTGTAGCACTTCTCATGTGTTATGTATATTATATATATGTACTAGCACCTTCCTCATTCCTCTGACACGATTTCTCCCAGGTGTCTGTCTCCCTACCAGGTCACCTGTTCCAATCAGGCAGCAGTCATCCTGGAGTCATCTCAGATTGCTCAGGGTTGTGCATTGGGCCTGGTTCATAACAGGACATCAATAAAAGCTAGCTGCTTACCAGATCCCCAGTTTCAAGTCTAAATTAATATTAAAGCTCCACGCTCTGGCCTTTGTACAAAGGCTAAGGAAAGGGTTTCTCCATAAGCTGGAGGGCAACAGAAAATGTTCATGTACGTTCTCTGTTTCTTCAGTGCAGCCTCTGATGAGTATTCCTGGGGTTTCTGACAGCTGTTCTCTGTTCTGTCTGTAGGGACAGAACCGGACTCTTGGGTTCCTTACATTCTTCAGCATTTAGAAGGTACTTAAACATCCTATCCTGTTTTTAAGTGTATAATTAAATGATACTGTTATTCTATTGTGTGCCTAGTTGATGATATTATTTACTTTATGTTTTTGTTTAAACTCTGAAAGAATGGCAGGTGGTAACGAGCCTGTCAAGTCTTCTATGATGACTTCTTAATTTCAAATGTCAACAGAAGTGATTTTTTTCCCTGAATTTTCATTTTTTGAGGATTTCAAAATTTGTGCATTTTAAACTTATTCAAAAGCAATATTGTTAGAGTAAATGGATTTCTTTAAATACAACTTTCAGTAGCTTGTTTTTTTTTTTAATATTGCCGTGTTTCTGTAGTCCAACTGAAAGTGGTTTTACATGAGAAGTATTTTCTTGTTTTAATCTTGGTAGGACTCGTCAGCTCTGGTGGCATAAACACAGGATTTTAAATTTAAAATCAAAATTGATTACTAGGCATGAATGGAGATTTACTATAAAATTCTACTACCTCAGACTTCGAGGAGATAGATGTATTTTTCATTACTATGAATATTGCCATGACTCCTCTTGCAGATTTCTTTCTTCATTGCTTCATACTTCATTTTTCTACTTTTCCTCTGGAAGAGCATTCAGTAAATACCATTGGGATATACAACCTTATAGTGTATATTTATAGCATCTCATTTTTCATATGGTGATGAATGACTAATTTTAATGTATTTACCCGTCTTGCTTTTTGCAATATCTGAAGTATAGATACTTTAGAAGTAAAGATATTTTGCAGTTATTTAGAGAGAATGTTTATTTGAAAAGGAAAGTGTTTATCATCTTTCACCTTAGTTTAGCTTTCTCTCTAGCTCAGCTCATGCACATAACTTCTTCTGATCATGACACATAGGGGCTTCCAAAGGAAGTATGAATGAACATATGGGAAGTTGCTCCCTTAGAGATTTTGTCCATACTGAATAGTGTCAATACTTGGCACATGTTTTAGAATACATCCCTATGTGCATCTGTGTGTGTGTGTGTATACATCTGTGTGTATGTTTGCCTGTGTGTGTGAGTGTGTGTGTATCTGTGTGTGTGTGTGTGTGTGTAAAACAGAGCAGGGCATCTAAATGAAACCCAATACTTTTTTTTGAAAAAGAAACTGGTAAAAATTAATTTTAATTATATAGGCTATTTAACTCAATATTTTCAAAATATTGTCATTTCAACATGTATTATAATTACTGCTCTATTTTACATTTTGTTTTCTTTTTTAAAAATTTCTATTAAAATATAGCTTACATTACAGCATTATATCATTTTCAGGTATACACCATAGCTGTTTAACATTCATATACCTAAAGAAGTGATCACCATGATAAGCCCAGCAACCATATGACACCATATGATGCAATCACAATATTACTGCCTATGTTCCCTATGCTGTACATTACATCCCCATGACTTATTTGTGGAAATTTGGACCTCTTATTCCCCTTCAGTTTCCTCCCCCTTTTAAACTTTTCATTTACAGTTGACATTCACTATTATATTAATTTCAAGTGTACAGCATAGTGGTTAGACATTTATATAAATTAAGAAGTGATCCCCTGCCTAGTCTTCTACTCGCCTGGTACTATATACATACTTCTTACTGTATAATTGAGTATACTCCGTATGCTTCACTTTACATCCCCGTGACTATTTCACAACCAGTAATTTATACTTCTTAATCCCTTCCCCTTTTTCACCCACCCCCAACAACCCCTTCCATTGGGCACCATCAAAATGTTCTCTGTATCTATGAGTCTGTTTATGTTTAGTTCATGTGTTTATTTTGTTCTTTAGGCTCCACTTAAAAGTGAAATCATGTGACATTTGTCTTTCTTTCTCTGAGTTACTGCATTCAGTACAGTACCCTCTAGGTCCATCAATGTTGTTGCAGATGGTGAGATTTCATTCTGTTTTTATGGCTGAGTAATATTCCATTGTATATACGTGAAGTTCTGACAATTAAGTTCTGGAACTCATCCTAGAAAAAGTGTTACATACCTCATTACTGAATATCATGGCAGTCACCTTTGAAGTACTCCCCTTGGGAAGCTATGCACTGATGCCAGCACCTAGTCTACCCTTCAAAGCAATTTTGGAACTCTTTTTCTGGAATGGCCATCAGAGCTGTTGTTGTTATTACAATTGATGTCCTGAATGTCATCAAAATATCTTCCTTTCAATATTTCCTTTATCTTCAGTTAAATAAAGAAGTCACTGGGGGCCAGATCAGGTGAACAGTGAGGGTGTTCCAATACAGTTACTTGTTTTCTGGCTAAAAACTCCCTCACAGACAGTGCTGTGTGAGCTAGTGCATTGTCATGATGCAAGAGCCATGAACTGTTGGCGAAAAGATCAGGTCATTTAACATTTTCAGGGAGCCTTTTCAGCACTTCCAAATAGTAAAGTTGGTTAACTGTTTGTCCAGTTGGTACAAATTCATAATGAATAATTCACCTGATATCAAAAAATGTTAGCAACTTTGTTGCAACAAGTTTCTGAACTTAATTGTCAGATCTTCATATAAACCCCCTCTTCTTTATCCATTCATCCATTCAGGGACACCTAGGTGGGCTTCAGATCTTGGCTATTGTAAATAAAGCTGCAACGAACATGTGGATGCAAATGTTCCCTCGAAGTAGCATCTTGGGTTTCTTCAGATACGTAGCCAGAAGTGGGATTACTAAGTCCTTCTTTGTCCCATATTATAGCCTTTGTTTTAAAGTCTATTTTGTCTGATATAGCTATTGCTACTCTACTGTGTTTGTTTGTTTCCATTTTCATGAAATATCTTTTTCCATGTCTTTACTGTCAGTCTGTGTGTGTCTTTTGATTTGGAGGGCGTTTCTTGTAAGCAGTATGTATATGGGTCTTGTTTTCATATCCATTCAGCCACCCTTTTGATTATACCCTTTTGACTACAACCACCATTTAGATTCATTTACATTTAAAGTAACTATTGATAGATATGTACCGTGTTTCCCTGAAAATAAGACCTAGCTGGAACATCAAGTCTAATGCATCTTTTGGAGCAAAAATTCATATAAGACCTGGTCTTATTTTACTATAATGTAAGATTGGGTCGTATATAACATAATGTTACATAACATAACATAACATAACATAGTATAATATAATATAATATAATAAATACTGGGTCTTATATTAATTTTTGCTCCAAAGGACGCATTAGAGCTGATAGTCAGGCAAGTTCTTCTTTTCAGGGAAACACGGTAGTTACTGCCATTTTATTTTTCATGTTTTTGATATATTCTTTTGGTCTTAAAGAAGTCTCTCTAAGATTTCTTGTAATATTGATTTGGTGGTGATGATCTCCTTTAGATTTTTCTTCACTGGGAAGCTCTTTATCTGTCCTTCGATTGTAAATTGTCGCTTTGCTGCGTAGAGTGATCTTGGTTGTATGTCGTTGCTTTTCATTACTTTGAATATTTCCTGCCACTGCCTCCTGGCTTGAAAAGTTTCTGTTGAGAAATCAGCTGACAGTCTTATGGGGGCTCCCTTCTAGATAACTAACTGCTTTTCTCTTGCTGCTTTTAAGACTCTCTCTTTGTCTTCAATTTTTGGCATTTTAATTATGATGTGTCTTGCTGTGAATTTCAATACTTTAAAGTCAAGAGGAGTATCCTACAAAGAACTCAGTGGAATTGCAGGAGGAGGTAGAAATGTGTTCCCTCTCTACATAGTCTCACCATGTGTGTGGCTGGCTCTGTGATACTGAAGCTCAGCAAGAACTTTGGAATTAGATTACCAAGGTCTCCATTCTCTCTTTCTTTACATTTACTAAAAGTGTCATGTGGGGTAAGTTAATTCAGTCTTTGCATCAGTATATCTGCCATACAGGATGGTTGTGAGTAATGTTTCATAATTTGCTGCTCTGTGTGTTCCCTGAAATTTGGTTCAAGATTTAAGAGCCTTGGGAAAGACCTTATTTTAACCACTCCTATCTCATTTACATGGATTGATTTAAAAAGGTAGGAGGGGGACTTAATGCATGTTATGGAAAGGACTTGCACTAGTTCTTTGTTTCAACACAGTTTCTCATCAAAATTAAAAGCAGGATTAAAAGTCTCATAACCTGCTGTTCTCGAGACAGGAGTGGCTGGCATATGATTGACCCTTCTTAGGATCATGACTTTACTGGGCTTGCTACTTCTCTGGAGCGCAACACTAGAACACTGAATGACCTGGCCTGTATAATCTCAGGATTTCGTCTAAATAGAAAGGGTATTCCAATAGCGGTAGTCTCAATTCCTGACCAAGCTCGTACCTCTTGGTCTTATGTATGTGAAACAGGGTCTATCTTCCTCAAAGTTATGTTAGAAGTAGAGCCTTTTATCAAATGATTTTTCCTTAAAGAAGAAAGAATCTATTATTGGTGATCCAATTTTTTCATCTTATTTATGCAGAATAAATTTAGTGATATTTGAAATTGATACTTTTTTTATGGCTAGGTCTTGTGGACCAGTATAGATTTGCCTTCAATTTATTCACCTCACGTAGTACCAAAGTGTAACATCTAAACTTAAGTAAATTAAGAATAATTTTCACTCTCCCTTTTTTTCCCCCCAAAGAAAGAGGTCATAATATCATTTTGGAAATTCCCTGCACAAATTCTGAAAAATCCTATCAAATGTGTGTCATGTACCAGTTCAGTCAATGTTATTCTCACTTTCCTCTTGGAGAATATTTTTCATTCTTAGTGAATTGCTCGCAATGTCAAAGTCTAAGAAAAAAGGCTATTTTCTTAGAGAGTAAATCATATTATAGTCAAACTCTCATTATCAATGTAATTTGTTGAAACAGCTGAAAATGTATTTTAATTTAACTTTATAAATATACATTGAAACACTATAATTTTATCTTCTTAATAATAGTGGAAGTAAAGATGGCTCATATACTACATGACCTTATTGAAGTAACAGATTGGATCTATTCATTAGTGGATTATAGTTTTAACATCCTGATTCATCTCTTTGAGAAACAAAACTGAATTCTAACTGAAAATATGAATAAAATATGGTATTCATTAGGAATTTTTAAATTTGAAACTACATAGAGTCTATGTAACTTTCTTACTACATGTATAGATTGTTGAGAAAAGAAGCAAAACCTTATGAGTATATTCACATGCTTTCACTTGTGATTAATAATAAAACTATTTTAATATGTAACATATTCATGTATTAAAGTAAAATAGACTTGGATATATAGATGATTCAGTTTCATTGGCACTAGTAATATATTTTGAAGTAATACTAAGCATAACATTTTTATGTTTAAGACAAATATAAAATGTCATATGTTATTTTTATTATAAATATTTTGACATCTCAACATTATACAAGAAGTTGTTTTAGTATTTCTCATTTTCCTTCCTTTCCTAGTCTGAATATTTTCTTTTCTATTTTCCATTACTTCTGTATATGAAATTTTCAGTCTGTTCACTTAGCAGATATAACCTAATAAGAAAAATGGCATGAATCAAATGCATGATGACCTCAGGTTCAAATCTGTCTTGCACTACTGTTCTCTGAGAAAGGACAAATCCAAGCATCTTAACTAGATTTATAGATTTCTGTTGAGTCACCATAGGTGTGTTTTAGAATGTCTCAGACTATAGTGGTTTTGTAATAACCAGTGGAAGAAGTTATGTCCTGTCACAGTTTGTGTTTTAATTAAGTAAATTCCAATTACTCTTGCAGTGTGTATATCAAGAGTAAATGTTTTCATAATAGTAGTATTAAGTACTACTATTAACATGAGTATTAATAGTACTTTGAATTAGTTCAAGTATGTTGAACTAGAGTTCAAGTTTGTTGACTGCTTCTCTAGTATTTAGATTGCCATGTCAAATTTCTTCCAGTCTCCAGAACCCTTGAAAGGCCATGTCAAGAAGCCCTGGTGTTTATACTCCACATGTTCTACTGGGTACAAAGAAGACACTGTGGACATGTGAAGGGCTTATGGTCTATTTGGGAAATGTGCTGAGTTATTTTTATGGCTAGAAACAGAGATTCACTCAGGCTACCTTAGTGAGATTGTGGTTATATTGCACCTGAGAATGAGAACAAGAATAGTCTAACGGGAATCCAGAGATAGGCCAGAGACCATAGAGATTAGAACGTAGCTTAGGATTTAGGAAAACCTAGTTAAGTTTAGCCCTTATGAGAAGGAGATGTTCCATCACCTACCACTGAAGTATAAACTCTCCCTTTTTTCTGCTTCACTGTCATCATTTGCATCACTTTCTATTATGAACATACTTGATCGATCTCAGGTTCGACTTTCTTTGAACATAAACATAATCATATTTTTACCTGTCGCCCACTCTGACCCCTGATATTTCATGACCTCCCCTCATATGTACATTTTCACCTCCTGCTACCAACTCTTCATTCCCTCTAGAGCTCATGTTTAGATTCCTAAGAGAGGAATTTGAATAAATTATCTAATCATTGTCATGAATATTTGGTTAGAGCTTTAGTGCTCGCCAAACTATAGGTTTGCTTTCCTTTCATCATTGCTATTCCCCAGTCCATTTCTGAAGTGGCAGGATCCTCTAGTACAAAACGTGGTATCCTAGGGGTAATGAACTACTTGAAGTTGCTCCCTATTAATCAGATTAATAAATAAAATTGAATTTTAACATATGGGCGTGGGGAATTCACGTACAGGTGAAAATTCCACAGACAGTGAGGTAAGTAAGATTGGGTGCTTTGCAGGTAATTTAGGAAAAGTGGCACACTCCCGGGGAGTGGGGGGAGGGAGAGGTAAATTGTTAGGCAACCCAGAACATAAAGGGACGTGGGGGAAGGGTGGTCAGCAAGCTCCACCGGGCGTCTTCCCGCCTCATGCTAAGGAGTTCATGCCAAGGCTCCCTTCCTAAAGTAGGTCTTTCTATATGAATCTCTTTGGGAGGAAAGGGGGAGGGTTTTTTCTGAGTCTTTGGTTTCCTAACTACCAGCGTAAAGTCAGTTTGCCCAACGCAAAATTTTTGGTGCTATTCATTCCCGCCTTTGAAACTAATAAAAGTTTCACATCCAGCAGTTAAATTGGTCGATTGTTCCATATTTCACTGATCTAATCGTTCAGGCCTGAGAATCTGTACTCCCAAATCTCACCTTTTATTAAATATCCGATTACTTGTTTATGTGGGGGAGGAAGAAACATTCCTCTACCCTCCAGGTTCTTCTGGCTGCTCCAATAATCAAACAGACATGAGACAGCTTAGAAGAGAATATAAGCAGATTTCATATATACATATGGGAAGCCCACACACATGAGAGAGTCAGAGACCCAAGATGCAGGAGAGGGAGAGAGATAGAAAGGGAACATGGGTAGACAAGACATCCTGAGCTAGAGATGAAGGAAGGTCCCTAGTCAGACAAAGATGGGTGTTGACAGAGACTGGAGGTCAGACAAGGACAGAAATAGATGAAGAATGTGGGGTGTGAGGTGTGGGGTGCTGAGCTGCTGCCAGCTCAAGGTTGCTGACTGTGCGTGGCCTATGTGTTTGGGATCTCTTGAGGTGTGTCCTTGGCTGACTCTGCACTGTTTTCCCAGTCCTTCCATTTTATGCCCTTAGGCACCCCAGAGCCTCGAGTTTCCACACCAGACCAGTCCTGTGGAGCTCAGGGTCGACCCACACTTGGACAAGACACCTGATGCCAGGGAAAAGCTGAGGGGCTCCAACCCAACCCTCAGGACATGTCCAGCTACCACAGCTGTGCAGGAGGCGGCTGTTCTAGCAAAGCTGCCAGAGGAGCCTGAAGTGGTTTTGGAAATCAGATTGGTAGTGATAATGCATATAACACGTATTCTAGAAAAACAATAAATCGGGTGGCTGGGGACCAGGACTTTCAGCGTGAGAAAAAGGTGACACTGACATAGATGAACGACATGAGAAAATCCAACCACCAATTTGCAGGGAATAAAGGACAGAAAGGATATAAAAACATCAGAACAGAGACAGCTAATCTCAAATCCACGCAAGGGAAAACAAATGACCTGATTTCCTCAATAAATAAATTGCAAGGAAAAAGTAAAAAGTTAAGAACTTACGGATTAAAAAACACTTAAGATATACATCAGCCAAATTCAATACATAAACCTTAAGTGGAACCTCATTTAAATAAAGTATTCAAACAAATTTTGAGACAATCAGGAAAATTGGACATTTGAAGGTATTGTCAACAAATAAACATCCAGCCTGAGAGAAACCTTTTGAGTTTGTTTGAGCCAAACTGACAATTGCCAGGAAGCAAAGTCTCAACAGATTGAGAAAAATGCTCTGGAAAATGGCCATTTTGCAACTTATTTTATACATTAGAATCAAAGGAGGAAGGTTACATGCAATCCACTGGTTATAGATTGAGGGGGTGGAAGAAAGCAAAGTGGGGAAATCTCTGGGATTAGATAAAAAGCAAAATGGAGAGACACACACTTCTTTTACATTGGTGGGTACAGGATAGTTAACAGCATTTTACAGCACATAGAGATGGTATTTGGGGAACAAGATAACAATGAGAGATTTTGTAGTTTCCTGCTCTGGTGTGGTGGGTTGTGCCCCCTGGGGGGGTCCAGAAAAGGGAGTACTCTGACATTCCAAACGGTGTGTTATCTTAGATGCAAAACAGACAACAGACGGGCTCACTTAAGGTAGAGATTGACGTTTGTCAAGGAAGCTACAGGCCAAGGAAGTGACTTCCCCCCTTGGCCCACCTTAGTTAGGAATTTTTATGTTCAAGCCATCCTACGAGTTTATTTTCAGTCTCCAGAGTTTGTCAGGTTTAACATGTGGCCCCTTTTCCATCCACATAATAAATTACCATTATTTTTTAAGTTGATAATTGTTTTGTTGTGATGTTAAAAAACAAACAAACAAACAAAAAACAGAGCCCTTATCTTTTACATACTGAAATATTTATGGATAATTTTTTAATTTGGTGCATTCACTTAAGTCTTTCTAGAATAGAAAATAACAGTGAAAAACTTCACACAGCCTCATATCCACTTGCAGGAAGCAGATAATAACCTGGGATTAGTGATTCAGCAGGCTGGTATATATGCACTAAATGACTTAAATTATATTCGTGAATTCCCCGAAGTAAAATATTGTAATGATGTAGGAATATTTTGCCTGTGAGTCCTCAAGTGATGTAGATGACGTTGGAACTGCCGGCAGTTTCTCGTGTGGGCCGGATCACGTCTCCTGAGACCGAAGAATGGAAACACAGACCAGGAGAGAGGCAGAGTTTTAAAAAGACAATAGTGTAACGAAAGCAGAGCTTCAGAGCTCCTGAGCGGGATGGGGTCCCGAATGGGGTGCCCAGTGAATTAGGCAAAAGCTCTTACTTTTACACCTGCACTTGCCTGCTTGGGGAAGAGGAGCTGTTTGAAGAAGAGAAATGTTTGAAGAAGGGAATTTGGTAAGCAAAAGGGTAAATTTGATTCGCGAAAGGGTGAATTTAGTTTGCAAAAGGGTGAATTTTGTTTTCACTTGGGTGAATTTGATTTGCACTTGGGTGAATTTGATTTGCACTTGGGTGAAATTGATTTGCAAAAGGGTGAACCTGATTTGCAAAAGGGTGAATTTGGTTTGCAAAAGGGTGAACTTGGATCGGAAAAGGGTGAATTTGTTGTGCAATAGGGTGAAGTTGATTTATACCGGTGTGAATGTGATTTGGTAAAGGGTAAATTTGAGTTGCGAAAGTGTGAGTTTGATTTGCAAACGGGTAAATTTGTTTTGCAGTGGGTTGAATTTGATTTACAAACGGGTGAATTTGATTTGCAAATGGGTGAATTTGGTTTGTAAAAGGGTGAATTTGATTTCCACTTGCGTGAATTTGGTTTGCAAGTGTTAATTCGATTGACATTTGGTAAATTTGGTTTGCCAAAGTTTGTGAATTTGGTTTCCAAAAGGGTGAATTTGATTTACAAAAAGGTGAATTTGATTTGCAAAACTGTGAATTTGGCTTTCAACGGGGTGAATTTCCTTTGCAAAATGGTGAACTTGGTTTGCAAAAGGGTGAATTTGATTTGCAAAAGGGTGAATTTGATTTGCGAAAGGGTGAATTTGATTTGCAAAAGGGTGAATTTGAATTAGAAAGGGTGAATTTGATTTGCAAAAGGGTGAACTTCATTGGCAAAAGGGTTAACTTGAGTTGCTAAAGGGTGAATTTTTTTGCAATAGGGTGAAGTTGATTTACACCGGTGTGAATGTGATTTGGTAAAGGGTAAATTTGATTTGCGAAACTGTGTTTGAGTTGCAAACGGCTGAATTTGTTTTGCAATGGGGTGAATTTGGTTTGCAAAAGGGTGAATTTGATATGCAAAAGGGTGAATTTGATATGCAAAAGGGTGAATTTTATTAGCAAATGGGTGAATTTGATTTCCACTTGGGTGAATTTGATTTGCAAAAGGGTGAATTTGGTTTGCAAAAGGGTAAATTTGATTTGCAGAAGGGTGAACTTGATTTACAAAATGGTGAATTTGGTTTGCAAAAGGGTGAACTTGGGTTGCAAAAGGGTGAATTTGTTTTGCAATAGGGTGAAGTTCATTTACACTGGTGTGAATGTGATTTGCTAAAGAGTAAATTTGATTTGCGATAGGGTGAGTTCGATTTGCAAATGGGTGAATTAGTTTTGCAATAGGGTGAATTTGATTGAAAAAGCGGTGAATTTGACTTGCAAAAGGGTGAATTTGATTTGCCAGACGGTGAACTTCTTTGCAAAAGGGTGAACTTGGTTTGCAAAACGTTGAACTTGATTTGCAAAAGGGTGAATTTGACTTGCAAAGGGGTGAGTTTGATTTCCAAAAGAGTTAATTCGATTTACATTTGGTTAAATTTGGTTTGCCAAAGTTTGTGAATTTGGTTTCCAAAAGGGTGAATTTTATTTGCAAAAGTGTGAATTTGACTTTCAAAGGGGTGAATTTGTTTTGCAAAGGGTGAATTTGCTTTGCAAATGGGTGAATTTAATGTGCAAAAGGGTGAATTTGATTTACACTTTGGTGGGTATGATTTAAAAAAGGGTGAATTTGATTTGGCAGAGGGAGAAGTTGATTTGTAAAAGGGTGAACTTGATTCACAAAAGGTTGAGCTCGATTTACAAATGGGAGAATTTGACTTGCAAAGGGTTGAATTTGTTTTTGAGAAGGGTGAATTTGGTTTTGCAAAAGGGTGAATTGGATTTCTACTTGGGTGTGTTTGATTTGCAAAAGTGTGAACTTGATTTGCAAAAGGGTGAATTTAGTTTGCAAAAGGGTGAATTTTATTTGCAAATGGGTGAATTTGATTTCCACTTGGGTGAATTTGATTTACAAAAGGGTTCATTTGATTTGCAAAACGGTGAATTTGATTTCCCCATGGGTGATTTTGATTTGCAAATGGTTGAATTTCATTTGGAAAACGGTGAATTTGATTTGCAAATGGGTGAATTTGATTTCCACTTGGGTGAATTTGATTTGCAAAAGTGTGAACTTGGTTGGCAAAAGGGTGAACTTGGGTTACAAAAGGGTGAATTGGACTTGCAATGGGGTGAATTTGGTTTGGATAAGTGTGATTTTGTTTTGCAAAAGGGTGAATTTGATGTTCAAAATTGTGAATTAGAGTCTCAAAAAGGTTCATTTGATTTGCAAATGGGTGAATTTGATTTTAAAAACGGTGAATTTGATTTGCAAAAGGGTGAATTTGATTTCCACTTGGGTGAATTTGATTTGGAAAAGGGAGAATTTGAATTGGAAAGGGTGAATATGATTTGGAAAAGTGTGAACTTCGTTGGCAAAAGGATGAACTTGAGTTGTAAAAGGGTGAATTTGTTGTGCAATAGGGTGAAGTTGATTTGCACAGGTGTGAATGTGATTTGGTAAAGGATAAATTTGATTTGCGAAACTCTGTCTGTGTTTGAGTTACAGACGGGTGAATTTGTTTTGCAATGGGGTGAATTTGGTTTGGAAAAGGGTGAGTTCGATTTGCAAACGGGTGAATTAGTTTTGCAAAACTAATTTGATTTACAAAAGGGTGACTTTGATTTGCAAAAGGGTGAATTTGATTTGCCAGAGGATGAACTTGCTTTGCAAAAGGGTGAACTTGGTTTGCAAAAGATTGAACTTGATTTGCAAATGGGTGAATTTGACTTGCAAAGGGGTGAATTTGTTTTTGAAAAGGGTGAATTTGGTTTAGCAAAAGGATGAATTGGATTTCCACTTGGGTGAATTTGATTTGCAATAGGGTGAACTTGATTTGCAAAAGGGTGAATTTGATTTGCAAAAGAGTGAATTTGGTATGCAAAAGGTGAATTTGATTTCTACTTGGGTGAATTTGATTTCCACTTGGGTGAATTTGATTTGCAAAAGGGTGAACTTGATTTGCAAAAGGGTGAATTTGGTTTACAAGGTGAATTTGATTTGCAAATGGGTGAATTTGATTTCCACTTGGGTGAATTTGATTTCCACTTGGGAGAATTTGATTTACACTTGGGTGAATTTGATTTGCAAAAGGGTGAGCTTGATTTCCAAAAGGGTGAATTTGGTTTGCAAAGTGAATTTGATTTGCAAAAGGGTGAACTTGATTTGCAAAACGGTGAATTTGATTTCCACTTGTGTGAATTTGGTTTGCAAAAGAGTTAATTCGATTTACATTTGGTGAAATTTGGTTTGCCAAAGTTTGTGAATTTGGTTTCCAAAAGGGTGAATTTGATTTGCAAAAGTGTGAACTTGGTTGGCAAAATGGTGAACTTGGGTTGCAAAAGGGTGAATTGGACTTGCAATGGGGTTAATTTGGTTTGGAATAGGGTGCATTTGGTTTGCAAAAGAGTGAATTTGATGTTCAAAATTGTGAATTAGGTTTTCAAAAGGGTTCATTTGATTTGCAAAAGGGTGAATTTGATTTGCAAAAGAGTGAATTTGAGTTTGCAAAAGGGCGTATTTGGTTTGCAAAAGGCTGAACTTTGTTGGCAAAAGGGTGAACTTGAGTTGCAAAAGGGTGAATTTGTTGTGCAATAGCGTGAAGTTGATTTACACCGGTGTGGATGTGATTTGGTAAAGGGTAAATTTGATTTGCGAAACTGTGTGTTTGAGTTGCAAATGGGTGAATTTGTTTTGCAATGGGGTGAATTTGGTTTTTAAAAGGGTGAGTTTGTTTTGCAATAGGGTGAATTTGATTTACAAAGGGGTGAATTTTATTTGCAAACGGGTGAACTTGGTTTGTAAAAGGTGGAACTTGATTTGCAAAAGGGTGAATTTGATTTGCCAGAAGGTGAACTTGCTGTGCAAAAGGGTGAACTTGGTTGGCAAAAGGTTGAACTTGATTTGCAAAAGGGTGAATTTGACTTGCAAAGGGGTGAATTTGTTTTTGAAAAGGGTGAATTTGGTTTTGCAAAAGGGGGAGTTTGATTTCCACTTGGGTGAATTTGATTTGCTAAAGGATGAGTTTGATTTGCAAAAGGGTGAATTTGGTTTGTAAAAGGGTGAAATTGGTTTGTAAACAGGTGAAATTGATTTGTCAAAGGGTGACATTGATTTCCAAACAGGTAAAATTGATTTGCAAACAGGTGAAATTGATTTGGAAAAAGGTGAAATTGATTTCCAATGAGGTGAAATTGATTTGAAATGAGGTGAAATTGAACAGGTGAAATTGATTTGCAATCAGGTGAAATTGATTTGCAATCAGGTGAAATTGATAAGCAATAAGGTGAAATTGATTTGGAAACAGGTGAAATTGTTTTGCAATCAGGTGTAATTGATTTGCAATCAGGTGAAATTGATTTCCAATCAGGTGAAATTGATTTCCAATCAGGTGAAATTTATTTGGAAACAGGTGAAATTGATCTGCAATCAGGTGAAATTGATTTTGAAACAGGTGAAATTGATTTGGAAACAGGTGAAATTGATTTCCAATCAGGTGAAATTGATTTGGAAACAGGTGAAATTGATTTGGAAACAGGTGAAATTGGCAATCAGGTGAAATTGATTGGAAACAGGTGAAATTGATTTGCAATCAGGTAAAATTGATTTGCAAACGAGTGAAATTGATTTGCAATCAGGTGTCGTTGATTTGCAATGAGGTGAAAATGATTTGAAATCAGGTGAAATTGATTGGCAAAC
>NW_022680376.1:0-28130 GCF_004115265.2 Rhinolophus ferrumequinum
GCAAACCAATATCACCTGATTGCAAATTATTTCCACCTGATTGCAAACCAATTTCACCTGATTGCAAATTAATTTTCACCTGATTGCAAATCAAATTGAATTAATTCACTGTTGCAAAACAATTGGAATTTCAACGTGATGGCAAATTAATTCACCTGATGTGCAATGAATTTCACTGTTGCAAAGCAATTTCACGTCATTTCCTAATTATTTCAACCTGATTGCAAATCATTTCCCTGCAAATCATCACCTGATTACAAATCATTTCACCTGATTGCACATCATTTTCACCTGGTTGCAAATCAATTTCACATGTTTCCTAATTAATTTATCTGATTGCAAATCAATTTCACGTGTTTCCTTATTAATTTAACCTGATTGCAAATCAATTGCAGCTGATTGCAAATCAATTTCACCTGTTTCTAAATCAATTTCACCTGATTGCAAATTATTTTCACCTGATTGCAAATTAATTTAAAATGTTTGAAAATCAATTACTCATGATTGCAAATTAATCTCACCTGATTGTAAATTAGTTTCAATGATTGAAAATCAATTTCACATGTTTCCTAATTAATTTCACCTGATTGCAAATCAATTGCAGCTGATTGCAGATCAATTTCACCTGTTCCCAATTTAATTTCACCTGATTGCAAATTAATTTCACACATTGCAAATTAATTTCACCTGATGACAAATGAGTTTCACTGATTGCAAATCACTTTCACCTGGTTGCAAATTAATTACATATGTTTCCTAATAAATAGCACCAAATTGTAAATCAATCTCACCTGATTGCAAATCACTTTCACCTGTTTCCAATTAAATTTCACCTGATTGCCAATTAATTTCACCTGATTTCACATCAATTTCTACTGATAGGCAATAAATTTCACCTGTTTCCAAATTAATTTCCCCTGATGGCAAATTATTTTCACATGATTGCAAATCAATTACACCTGTTTCCAAATTGAATTCCCAAGATGGCAAGTTAATTTCACCTTATTGCCAATATCACCTAATTGCAAATCATTTTCACATGTTTCCTAATTAACTTCACCTGATGCAAATTAATTGCAGCTTATTGTAAATCTATTTCACCTGTTTCAAAATTAATTTCTCCTGATTGAAAATTAATTTCACCTGACTGCCAATGAGTATCACTCATTGCAAGTCAATTTCACGTGTTTCCTTATTAATTTAACATAATTGCAAATTAATTTCACCTGTTTGCAAATTAATTACACATTATTGCATATTAATTTCACCTGCATGTAAATCAACTTCACCTGTTTCCTAACGAAATTCACCTGAATGTAAATCAACTTTCCCTGATTGCAAATCATTGTCACCTGATAGGAAATCAATTACACCTGTTTCCAATTTAATTACACCTGCTTGCAAATTAATTGCAGCTGATTGTAAATCAATTTCACCTGTTTAAAAATTAATTTCACGTAATTGCAATTCAATGTCACCAGATTGCAAATTAATTTCACCAGATTGCAAATTATTTTCACCTGATTGCAAATCAATTAACCAGTTTCAGAATTAATTGCACCTGTTTGCAAATGAATTTCACGTGATTGCAAATTAATTTCACCTGATTGCAAATGAGTTTCACTGTTTGCAGAGCAATTTCACATATTTCCTAATTATTTTCACCTGATTGCAAATCAATTTCCCCTGATTGCAAATCATTTTCACCTGATTACAAATCAATTTCACCTGATTGCACATCATTTTCACCTGGTTGCAAATCAATTTCACATGTTTCCTAATTAATTTATCTGATTGCAAATCAATTTCACGTGTTTCCTTATTAATTTAACCTGATTGCAAATCAATTGCAGCTGATTGCAAATCAGTTCACCTGTTTCTAAATCCAATTTCACCTGATTGCAAATTATTTTCACCTGATTGCAAATTATTTCACCCGGATTTCACATCAATTTCAACAGGTAGGCAATCAGTTTCACCTGTTTCCAAATTAAATTCCCTGATGGCAATTAATTTCCCCAGATTGCAAATCAATTACACATGATTGCAAATTAATTTCACCTGACACTGCAATGAGTATCACGGATTGCAGTCATTTCACTGTTTCCTTATTAATTTAAACCTGATTGCAAATCAATTTTACCTGATTGCAAATCATTTTCACCTGAGAGGAAATCAATTACACGTGTTTCCAATTTAATTAAACTGTGTGCAAATTAATTGCAGCTCATTGTAAATCAATTACACATGATTGCTAATTAATTTCACCTGATTGCAAATCAATTACACATGATTGCAAATTAATTTCACCTGATTGCAAATCAATTAACCTGTTTCAGAATTAATTGCACCTGTTTGCAAATGAATCTCACGATATTGCAAATTAAATTTCACCTGATTGCAAATGAGTTTTCATCTGATTGCAAATCAATTTCACATGTTTCCTAATTATTTTCACCTGATTGCAAATCAAATTTCATATGTTTCCTAATTAATTGCACCTAATTGGTAAATCAGTTTCATCCTGATTGCAAATCAGTTCATCACCTGTTTCCAAATTAATTTTATCTGATTTGCGAATCATTTCATTCACGTGTTTCCTTATTAATTAACCTGATTGCAAATCATTGCAGCTTATTGCAATCAATTACACATGATTGCAAATTAATTTCACCTGACTGCCAATGAGTATCACGGATTGCAAGTCAATTCCACGTGTTTCCTTATTATAATTTAACCCTGATTGCAAATCAATTTTACCTGATTGCAAATCATTGTCACCTGATAGGAAATAATTACACGTGTTTCCAATTTAATATCACCTGATTGCAAACTAATTGCAGCTGATTGTAAATCATTTCACCTGTTTCCAAATTAAATTCACCTGATTGCAATTAATTACACCTGATTGCAAATCAATTTCACCTGTTTCCAATTTTATTACACCTGATTGCAAATTAATTTAAAATGTTTGAAAATCAATTACTCATGATTGCAATTAATCTCACTGATTGTAAATTAGTTTCAATGATTGAAATCAATTTCACATGTTTCCTAATTAATTCACCTGATGCAAATCAATTGCACTGATTGCAGATCAATTTCACCTGTTCCCAATTTAATTTCACCTGATTGCAAATTAATTTCACCTGATTACAAATGAGCTTCACTGATTGCAAATCATTTTCACCTGGGTGCAAATTAATTACATATGTTTCCTAATAAATAGCACCAAATTGTAAATCAATCTCACCTGATTGCAAATCACTGTCACCTGTTTCCAATTTAATTCACCTGATGGCAAATTAATTTCACATGATTGCAAATCAAATTCACCTGTTTCCAAATTAATTTACCCTGATGGCAAATCAATTGCAGCTGATTGCAAATCAATTTCACCTGTTTCCAAATTGAATTCCCAAGATGGCAGTTAATTTCACCTTATTGCCAATATCACCTAATTGCAAATCATTTTCACATGTTTTCCTAATTAACTTCACCTGATGCAAATTAATTGCAGCTTATTGTAAATCTATTTCACCTGTTTCAAAATTAATTTCTCCTGATTGCAAATTAATTTCACCTGCCAATGAGTACACTGATTGCAAGTCAATTTCACGTGTTAGCTTATTAATTTACCTAACTGCAAATCAATTTCACCTGTTTCTAAATTACTTTCACCTGATTGCAAATTAATTTCACCTGCATGTAAATCACTTCACCTGTTTCCTAACTAAATTCACCTGAATGTAAATCAACTTTCCCTGATTGCAAATCATTGTCACCTGATAGGAAATCAATTACACCTGTTTCCAATTTAATTAACACCTGCTTGCAAATTAATTGCAGCTGATTGTAAATCAATATCACCTGTTTTAAAATTAATTTCACGTGATTGCAATTCAATGTCACCAGATTGCAAACCAATATCACCTGATTGCAAATTATTACCACCTGATTGCAAACCAATTTCACCTGATTGCAAATTATTTTCACCTGATTGCAAATCAATTACCAGTTTCAGAATTAATTGCACCTGTTTGCAAATGAATTTCACGTGATTGCAAATTAATTTCACCTGATTGCAAATGAGTTTCACTGTTTGCAAAGCAATTTCACATATTTCCTAATTATTTTCACCTGATTGCAAATCAATTTCCCCTGATTGCAAATCATTTTCACCTGATTACAAATCAATTTCACCTGATTGCACATCATTTTCACCTGGTTGCAAATCAATTTCACATGTTTCCTAATTAATTTTATCTGATTGCAAATCAATTTCACGTGTTTCCTTATTAATTTAACCTGATTGCAAATCAATTGCAGCTGATTGCAAATCAATTTCACCTGTTTCTAAATCAATTTCACCTGATTGCAAATTATTTTCACCTGATTGCAAATTAATTTCACCGGATTTCACATCAATTTCAACAGGTAGGCAATCAGTTTCACCTGTTTCCAAATTAAATTCCCTGATAGCAAATTAATTTCCCCAGATTGCAAATCAATTACACATGATTGCAAATTAATTTCACCTGACTGCCAATGAGTATCACGGATTGCAAGTCAATTTCACATGTTTCCTTATTAATTTAACCTGATTGCAAATCAATTTTACCTGATTGCAAATCATTTTCACCTGAGAGGAAATCAATTACAACGTGTTTCCAATTTAATTAAACATGATTGCAATTAATTGCAGCTCATTGTAAATCAATTACACATGATTGCTAATTAATTTCACCTGATTGCAAATCAATTACACATGATTGCAAATTAATTTCACCTGATTGCAAATCAATTAACCTGTTTCAGAATTAATTGGCACCTGTTTGCAAATGAATCTCACATGATTTGCAAATTAATTTCACCTGATTGCAAATGAGTTTCAACTGATTGCAAAGCAATTTCACATGTTTCCTAATTATTTTCACCTGATTGCAAATCAATTTCCCCTGATTGCAAATCATTTTCACCTGGTTGCAAATCAATTTCATATGTTTCCTAATTAATTGCACCTAATTGTAAATCAGTTTTTCACCTGATTGCAAATCAGTTCACCTGTTTCCAAATTAAGTTTATCTGATTGCGAATCATTTTCACGTGTTTTCTTATTAATTTAACCTATTGCAAATCAATTGCAGCTGATTGCAAATCAATTACACATGATTGCAATAATTTCAATTCACCTGACTGCAATGAGTATCACGGATTGCAAGTCAATTTCACGTGTTTCCTTATTAATTTAACCTGATTGCAAATCAATTTTACCTGATTGCAAATCATGTCACCTGAATAGGAAATAAATTACACGTGTTTCCAATTTAATATCACCTGATTGCAAACTAATTGCAGCTGATTGCAAATCATTTCATCACCTGGTTCCAATTGTTATTACACCTGATTGCAAATTAATTTAAAATGTTTGAAATCAATTACTCATGATTGCAAATTAATCTCACCTGATTGTAAATTAGTTTTCAATGATAGAAAAACAATTTCACATGTTTCCTAATTAATTTCACCTGATTGCAAATCAATTGCAACTGATTGCAGATCAATTTCACCTGTTCCCAATTTAATTTCACCTGATTGCAAATTAATTTCACACATTGCAAATTAATTTCACCTGATGACAAATGAGTTTCCACTGATTGCAAATCATTTTCACCTGGTTGCAAATTAATTACATATGTTTCCTAATAAAATAGCACCAAATTGTAAATCAATCTCACCTGATTGCAAATCACTTTCACCTGTTTCCAATTAAATTTCACCTGATTGCCAATTAATTTCACCTGATTTCACATCAATTTCTACTGATAGGCAATCACTTTCACCTGTTTCCAAATTAATTTCCCCTGATGGCAAATTATTTTCACATGATTGCAAATCAATTTCACCTGTTTCTAAATTAATTTACCTTGATGGCAAATCAATTGCAGCTGATTGCAAATCAATTACACCTGTTTCCAAATTGAATTCCCAAGATGGCAAGTTAATTTCACCTTATTGCCAATATCACCTAATTGCAAATCATTTTCACATGTTTCCTAATTAACTTCACCTGATGCAAATTAATTGCAGCTTATTGTAAATCTATTTCACCTGTTTCAAAATTAATTTCTCCTGATTGAAAATTAATTTCACCTGACTGCCAATGAGTATCACTGATTGCAAGTCAATTTCACGTGTTTCCTTATTAATTTAACATAATTGCAAATTAATTTCACCTGTTTGCAAATCAATTACACATTATTGCAAATTAATTTCACCTGCATGTAAATCAACTTCACCTGTTTCCTAACGAAATTCACCTGAATGTAAATCAACTTTCCCTGATTGCAAATCATTGTCACCTGATAGGAAATCAATTACACCTGTTTCCAATTTAATTACACCTGCTTTCAAATTAATTGCAGCTGATTGTAAATCAATTTCACCTGTTTTAAAATTAATTTCACATGATTGCAATTCAATGTCACCAGATTGCAAATTGATTTCACCAGATTGCAAACCAATTTCACCTGATTGCAAATTATTTTCACCTGATTGCAAACCAATTTCACCTGATTGCAAATTATTTTCACCTGATTGCAACTCAATTAACCAGATTCAGAATTAATTGCACCTGTTTGCAAATGAATTTCACGTGATTGCAAATTAATTTCACCTGATTGCAAATGAGTTTCACTGTTTGCAAAGCAATTTCACATATTTCCTAATTATTTTCACCTGATTGCAAATCAATTTCCCCTGATTGCAAATCATTTTTACCTGATTACAAATCAATTTCACCTGATTGCACATCATTTTCACCTGGTTGCAAATCAATTTCACATATTTCCTAATTAATTTTATCTGATTGCAAATCAATTTCACGTGTTTCCTTATTAATTTAACCTGATTGCAAATCAATTGCAGCTGATTGCAAATCAATTTCACCTGTTTCTAAATCAATTTCACCTGATTACAAATTATTTTCACCTGATTGCAAATTAATTTCACCGGATTCCACATCAATTTCAACAGGTAGGCAATCAGTTTCACCTGTTTCCAAATTAAATTCCCTGATGGCAAATTAATTTCCCCAGATTGCAAATCAATTACACATGATTGCAAATTAATTTCACCTGACTGCCAGTGAGTATCACGGATAGCAAGTCAATTTCACATGTTTCCTTATTAATTTAACCTGATTGCAAATCAATTTTACCTGATTGCAATCATTTTCACCTGAGAGGAAATCAATTACACGTGTTTCCAATTTAATTAAACCTGATTGCAAATTAATTGCAGCTCATTGTAAATCAATTACACATGATTGCTAATTAATTACACCTGATTGCAAATCAATTACAAATGATTGCAAATAAATTTCACCTGATTGCAAATCAATTAACCTGTTTCAGAATTAATTGCACCTGTTTGCAAATGAATGTCACGTGATTGCAAATTAATTTCCCCTGATTGGAAATCATTTTCACCTGGTTGCAAATCAATTTCATATGTTTCGTAATTAATTGCACCTAATTGTAAATCAGTTTCACCTGATTGCAAATCAGTTTCACCTCTTTCCAAATTAATTATATCTAATTGCAAATCAATTTCACGTGTTTCCTTATTAATTTAACCTGATTGCAAATCAATTGCAGCTGATTGCAAATCAATTTCACCTGATTGCAAATCATTTTCACATGTTTCCTGATTAATTTCACTTGATTGCAAATCAATTTCACCTGTTTCCTAATTAAATTCACTTGAATGCAAATCAATTTTACCTGATTGCAAATCATTTTCACCTGATAGGAAATCAATTACACCTGTTTCCAATTTAATTAAACCTGATTGCAAATTAATTGCAGCTCATTGTAAATCAATTACACATGATTGCTAATTAATTTCACCTGATTTCAAATCAATTACACATGATTGCAAATTAATTTCACCTGATTGCAAATGAGTTTCACTGATTGCAAAGCAATTTCACATATTTCCTAATTATTTTCACCTGATTGCAAATCAATTTCCCCTGATTGCAAATCATTTTCACCTGATTACAAATCAATTTCACCTGATTGCACATCATTGTCACCTGGTTGCAAATCAATTTCACCTGTTTCAAGATTAATTTCACGTGATTGCAATTCAATTTCACTTGTTTCGAAATTAATTTCAGCTGATTTCAAACTCATTCACCTGAATGGAAATTAACTTCACCTGATTGCAAATCTGCAAATCAGTTTCACGTGATTGGAAATCAAATTCACCAGTTTCGGAATTAATTCCACCTTTTTGCAAATCAATTACACGTTTCCTAATTAATTTCACCTGATTACAAATCAATTTCACCTGTTTCCTAAATAATTCACCTGATTGGAAATCAATTTTACCTGATTGCAAATCATTTTTCACCTGATTGGAAATCAGTTACACCTGTATCCAATTTAATATCACCTGATTGCAAATAAATTGCAGCTTATGGTAAATCTATTTCACTTGTTTCAAAATTAATTTCACCTGATTGCAAACCAATTTCACCTGATTCTAAATTAATATCACCTGACCTGATTGGAAATCAATTCACATGTTTCCGAATTAATTTCACCTCTTTGCAAATCAATTTCACAGGATTTCAAATTAATTTCACCTGACTGCCAATGAGTATCACTGATTGCAAGTCAATTTCACGTGTTTCCTTATTAATTTAACCTGATTGCAAATCAATTTCACCTGATTGCAAATCATTTTCACATGTTTCCTAATTAATTTCATCTGATTGCAAATCAATTTCACCTATTTCCTAATTAACTTCACTTGAATGCAAATCAATTTTACCTGATTGCCAATCATTTTCACCTGATAGGAAATCAATTACACCTGTTTCCAATTTAATTAAACCTGATTGCAAATTAATTGCAGCTGATTGCAAATCAACTTCAGCTGTTTCCAAATTAATTGCAGCTGATTGCAAATCAACTTCATCTTTTTTCCAATGTAATTTCACCTGATTGCAAATTCATTTCACCATATTTCAAATCTATTTCAACTGATAGATCATCAACGTCACCTGTTTCCCAATTAATTTCCCCTGATGGCAAATTAAATTCACCTGATTGCAAATGAATTTCACCTGTTTACAAATTAATTTCCCTGATTTCCAATCAATTTCACCTGATTGCGAATCACACTCACAGGTTTCCTAATTAATTTCACCTGATTGCAAATCAATTTTACCTGTTTCCAAATCATTTTCACCTGATTGGAAATCAATTACACCTGTTTCCAATTTATTTCACCTGATTGCTAATTAATTGCAGCTGATTGTAAATCAATTACACATGATTGCAAATTAATTTCACCTGATTGCACATCATTTTCACATGTTTCCTAATTTAACTTGACTCTACATCAATTTCTCCTGTTTTCTAATTAAATTCACCTGATTCAAAACAATTTGACATGATTGCAAATCATTTTCACCTAATTGGAAATCATTACACCTGTTTCCAATTTAATATCACCTGATTGCAAACTAATTGCAGCTGATTGTAAATCTATTTCACCTGTTTCAAAATTAATTTCTCCTGATTGCAAATTAATTTCACCTGACTGCCAATGAGTATCACTGATTGCAAAGCAATTTCACATATTTCCTAATTATTTTCACCTGATTGCAAATGAATTTCCCCTGATTGCAAATCATTTTCACCTGTTTGCAAATCAATTTCATATGTTTCCTAATTAATTGCACCTAATTGTAAATCAGTTTCACCTGATTGCAAATCAGTTTCACCTGCTTCCAAATTAATTTTATCTGATTGCAAATCAATTTCACGTGTTTCCTTATTAATTTAACCTGATTGCAAATCAATTGCAGCTGATTGCAAATCAATTTCACCTGTTTCTAAATCAATTTCACCTGATTGCAAATTAATTTCACCTGACTGCCAATGAGTATCACTGATTGCAAGTCAATTTCAGGTGTTTCCTTATTAATTTAACCTGATTGCAAATCAATTTTACCTGATTGCAAATCATTTTCACCTGATAGGAAATCAATTACACCTGTTTCCAATTTAATTAAACATGATTGCAAATTAATTGCAGCTGATTGTAAATCAATTTCACCTGTTTCAATATTAATTCCACCTGATTGCACATCAATTTCACGTGACTTTAAATCATTTTCACCTGATTGGAAATCAATTACACCTGTTTCCAATTTAATATCACCTGATTGCAAATTAATTGCAGCTCATTGTAAATCAATTACACATGATTGCTAATTAATTTCACCTGATTGCAAATCAATTACACATGATTGCAAATTAATTTCACCTGATTACAAATCAATTACACATGATTGCAAATTAATTTCACCTGATTGCAAATCATTTTCACCTGGTTGCAAATCAATTTCATATGTTTCCTAATTAATTGCACCTAATTGTAAATCAGTTTCACCTGACTGCAGATCAGTTTCACCTGTTTCCAAATTAATTTTATCTGATTGCAAATCAATTTCACGTGTTTCCTTATTAATTTAACCTGATTGCAAATCAATTGCAGCTGATTGCAAATCAATTTCACCTGTTTCTAAATCAATTTCACCTGATTGCAAATTATTTTCATCTGATTGCAAATTATTTTCACCTGATTTCACATCAATTTCAACAGGTAGGCAATCAGTTTCACCTGTTTCCAAATTAAATTCCTTGATTGCAAATTAATTTCAGCAGATTGCAAATCAATTACACATGATTGCAAATTAATTTCACCTGATTGCAAATGAGTATCACTGATTGCAAGTCAATTTCACGTGTTTCCTTATTAATTTTACCTGATTTCAAATCAATTTTACCTGATTGCAAATCATTTTCACCTGATAGGAAATCAATTACACCTGTTTCCAATTTAATTAACCTGATTGCAAATTAATTGCAGCTGATTGTAAATTAATTACACCTGTTTCCAATTTAATATCACCTGATTGCAAATTAATTGCAGCTCATTGTAAATCAATTACACATGATTGCTAATTAATTTCACCTGATTGCAAATCAATTACACATGATTGCAAATTAATTTCACCTGATTGCAAATCAATTAACCTGTTTCAGAATTAATTGCACCTGTTTGCAAATGAATCTCACGTGATTGCAAATTAATTTCACCTGATTGCAAATGAGTTTCACTGATTGCAAATCAATTTCACATGTTTCCTAATTATTTTCACCTGATTGCAAATCAATTTCATATGTTTCCTAATTAATTGCACCTAATTGTAAATCAGTTTCACCTGATTGCAAATCAGTTTCACCTGTTTCCAAATTAATTTTATCTGATTGCGAATCATTTTCACGTGTTTCCTTATTAATTTAACCTGATTGCAAATCAATTGCAGCTGATTGCAAATCAATTACACATGATTGCAAATTAATTTCACCTGACTGCCAATGAGTATCACGGATTGCAAGTCAATTCCACGTGTTTCCTTATTAATTTAACCTGATTGCAAATCAATTTTACCTGATTGCAAATCATTGTCACCTGATAGGAAATAAATTACACGTGTTTCCAATTTAATATCACCTGATTGCAAACTAATTGCAGCTGATTGTAAATCAATTTCACCTGTTTCCAAATTAAATTCACCTGATTGCAAATTAATTACACCTGATTGCAAATCAATTTCACCTGTTTCCAATTTTATTACACCTGATTGCAAATTAATTTAAAATGTTTGAAAATCAATTACTCATGATTGCAAATTAATCTCACTGATTGTAAATTAGTTTCAATGATTGAAAATCAATTTCACATGTTTCCTAATTAATTTCACCTGATTGCAAATCAATTGCAACTGATTGCAGATCAATTTCACCTGTTCCCAATTTAATTTCACCTGATTGCAAATTAATTTCACCTGATGACAAATGAGCTTCACTGATTGCAAATCATTTTCACCTGGTTGCAAATTAATTACATATGTTTCCTAATAAATAGCACCAAATTGTAAATCAATCTCACCTGATTGCAAATCACTGTCACCTGTTTCCAATTTAATTTCACCTGATGGCAAATTAATTTCACATGATTGCAAATCAAATTCACCTGTTTCCAAATTAATTTACCCTGATGGCAAATCAATTGCAGCTGATTGCAAATCAATTTCACCTGTTTCCAAATTGAATTCCCAAGATGGCAAGTTAATTTCACCTTATTGCCAATATCACCTAATTGCAAATCATTTTCACATGTTTCCTAATTAACTTCACCTGATGCAAATTAATTGCAGCTTATTGTAAATCTATTTCACCTGTTTCAAAATTAATTTCTCCTGATTGCAAATTAATTTCACCTGACTGCCAATGAGTATCACTGATTGCAAGTCAATTTCACGTGTTTCCTTATTAATTTAACATAATTGCAAATTAATTTCACCTGTTTGCAAATCAATTACACATTATTGCAAATTAATTTCACCTGCATGTAAATCAACTTCACCTGTTTCCTAACTAAATTCACCTGAATGTAAATCAACTTTCCCTGATTGCAAATCATTGTCACCTGATAGGAAATCAATTACACCTGTTTCGAATTTAATTACACCTGCTTGCAAATTAATTGCAGCTGATTGTAAATCAATATCACCTGTTTTAAAATTAATTTCACGTGATTGCAATTCAATGTCACCAGATTGCAAACCAATATCACCTGATTGCAAATTATTTCCACCTGATTGCAAACCAATTTCACCTGATTGCAAATTATTTTCACCTGATTGCAAATCAATTTACCAGTTTCAGAATTAATTGCACCTGTTTGCAAATGAATTTCACGTGATTGCAAATTAATTTCACCTGATTGCAAATGAGTTTCACTGTTTGCAAAGCAATTTCACATATTTCCTAATTATTTTCACCTGATTGCAAATCAATTTCCCCTGATTGCAAATCATTTTCACCTGATTACAAATCAATTTCACCTGATTGCACATCATTTTCACCTGGTTGCAAATCAATTTCACATGTTTCCTAATTAATTTTATCTGATTGCAAATCAATTTCACGTGTTTCCTTATTAATTTAACCTGATTGCAAATCAATTGCAGCTGATTGCAAATCAATTTCACCTGTTTCTAAATCAATTTCACCTGATTGCAAATTATTTTCACCTGATTGCAAATTAATTTCACCGGATTTCACATCAATTTCAACAGGTAGGCAATCAGTTTCACCTGTTTCCAAATTAAATTCCCTGATGGCAAATTAATTTCCCCAGATTGCAAATCAATTACACATGATTGCAAATTAATTTCACCTGACTGCCAATGAGTATCACGGATTGCAAGTCAATTTCACATGTTTCCTTATTAATTTAACCTGATTGCAAATCAATTTTACCTGATTGCAAATCATTTTCACCTGAGAGGAAATCAATTACACGTGTTTCCAATTTAATTAAACCTGATTGCAAATTAATTGCAGCTCATTGTAAATCAATTACACATGATTGCTAATTAATTTCACCTGATTGCAAATCAATTAACCTGTTTCAGAATTAATTGCACCTGTTTGCAAATGAATCTCACATGATTGCAAATTAATTTCACCTGATTGCAAATGAGTTTCACTGATTGCAAAGCAATTTCACATATTTCCTAATTATTTTCACCTGATTGCAAATCAATTTCCCCTGATTGCAAATCATTTTCACCTGGTTGCAAATCAATTTCATATGTTTCCTAATTAATTGCACCTAATTGTAAATCAGTTTCACCTGATTGCAAATCAGTTTCACCTGTTTCCAAATTAATTTTATCTGATTGCGAATCATTTTCACGTGTTTTCTTATTAATTTAACCTGATTGCAAATCAATTGCAGCTGATTGCAAATCAATTACACATGATTGCAAATTAATTTCACCTGACTGCAATGAGTATCACGGATTGCAAGTCAATTTCACGTGTTTCCTTATTAATTTAACCTGATTGCAAATCAATTTTACCGGATTGCAAATCATTGTCACCTGATAGGAAATAAATTACACGTGTTTCCAATTTAATATCACCTGATTGCAAACTAATTGCAGCTGATTGCAAATCAATTTCACCTGGTTCCAATTTTATTACACCTGATTGCAAATTAATTTAAAATGTTTGAAAATCAATTACTCATGATTGCAAATTAATCTCACCTGATTGTAAATTAGTTTCAATGATAGAAAAACAATTTCACATGTTTCCTAATTAATTTCACCTGATTGCAAATCAATTGCAGCTGATTGCAGATCAATTTCACCTGTTCCCAATTTAATTTCACCTGATTGCAAATTAATTTCACACATTGCAAATTAATTTCACCTGATGACAAATGAGTTTCACTGATTGCAAATCATTTTCACCTGGTTGCAAATTAATTACATATGTTTCCTAATAAAATAGCACCAAATTGTAAATCAATCTCACCTGATTGCAAATCACTTTCACCTGTTTCCAATTAAATTTCACCTGATTGCCAATTAATTTCACCTGATTTCACATCAATTTCTACTGATAGGCAATCAATTTCCCCTGTTTCCAAATTAATTTCCCCTGATGGCAAATTATTTTCACATGATTGCAAATCAATTTCACCTGTTTCTAAATTAATTTACCCTGATGGCAAATCAATTGCAGCTGATTGCAAATCAATTACACCTGTTTCCAAATTGAATTCCCAAGATGGCAAGTTAATTTCACCTTATTGCCAATATCACCTAATTGCAAATCATTTTCACATGTTTCCTAATTAACTTCACCTGATGCAAATTAATTGCAGCTTATTGTAAATCTATTTCACCTGTTTCAAAATTAATTTCTCCTGATTGAAAATTAATTTCACCTGACTGCCAATGAGTATCACTGATTGCAAGTCAATTTCACGTGTTTCCTTATTAATTTAACATAATTGCAAATTAATTTCACCTGTTTGCAAATCAATTACACATTATTGCAAATTAATTTCACCTGCATGTAAATCAACTTCACCTGTTTCCTAACGAAATTCACCTGAATGTAAATCAACTTTCCCTGATTGCAAATCATTGTCACCTGATAGGAAATCAATTACACCTGTTTCCAATTTAATTACACCTGCTTTCAAATTAATTGCAGCTGATTGTAAATCAATTTCACCTGTTTTAAAATTAATTTCACATGATTGCAATTCAATGTCACCAGATTGCAAATTGATTTCACCAGATTGCAAACCAATTTCACCTGATTGCAAATTATTTTCACCTGATTGCAAACCAATTTCACCTGATTGCAAATTATTTTCACCTGATTGCAACTCAATTAAACCAGATTCAGAATTAATTGCACCTGTTTGCAAATGAATTTCACGTGATTGCAAATTAATTTCACCTGATTGCAAATGAGTTTCACTGTTTGCAAAGCAATTTCACATATTTCCTATTATTTTCACCTGATTGCAAATCAATTTCCCCTGATTGCAAATCATTTTTACCTGATTACAAATCAATTTCACCTGATTGCACATCATTTTCACCTGGTTGCAAATCAATTTCACATATTTCCTAATTAATTTTATCTGATTGCAAATCAATTTCACGTGTTTCCTTATTAATTTAACCTGATTGCAAATCAATTGCAGCTGATTGCAAATCAATTTCACCTGTTTCTAAATCAATTTCACCTGATTACAAATTATTTTCACCTGATTGCAAATTAATTTCACCGGATTCCACATCAATTTCAACAGGTAGGCAATCAGTTTCACCTGTTTCCAAATTAAATTCCCTGATGGCAAATTAATTTCCCCAGATTGCAAATCAATTACACATGATTGCAAATTAATTTCACCTGACTGCCAGTGAGTATCACGGATTGCAAGTCAATTTCACATGTTTCCTTATTAATTTAACCTGATTGCAAATCAATTTTACCTGATTGCAAATCATTTTCACCTGAGAGGAAATCAATTACACGTGTTTCCAATTTAATTAAACCTGATTGCAAATTAATTGCAGCTCATTGTAAATCAATTACACATGATTGCTAATTAATTACACCTGATTGCAAATCAATTACACATGATTGCAAATAAATTTCACCTGATTGCAAATCAATTAACCTGTTTCAGAATTAATTGCACCTGTTTGCAAATGAATGTCACGTGATTGCAAATTAATTTCCCCTGATTGGAAATCATTTTCACCTGGTTGCAAATCAATTTCATATGTTTCGTAATTAATTGCACCTAATTGTAAATCAGTTTCACCTGATTGCAAATCAGTTTCACCTCTTTCCAAATTAATTATATCTAATTGCAAATCAATTTCACGTGTTTACTTATTAATTTAACCTGATTGCAAATCAATTGCAGCTGATTGCAAATCAATTTCACCTGATTGCAAATCATTTTCACATGTTTCCTGATTAATTTCACTTGATTGCAAATCAATTTCACCTGTTTCCTAATTAAATTCACTTGAATGCAAATCAATTTTACCTGATTGCAAATCATTTTCACCTGATAGGAAATCAATCACACCTGTTTCCAATTTAATTAAACCTGATTGCAAATTAATTGCAGCTCATTGTAAATCAATTACACATGATTGCTAATTAATTTCACCTGATTTCAAATCAATTACACATGATTGCAAATTAATTTCACCTGATTGCAAATGAGTTTCACTGATTGCAAAGCAATTTCACATATTTCCTAATTATTTTCACCTGATTGCAAATCAATTTCCCCTGATTGCAAATCATTTTCACCTGATTACAAATCAATTTCACCTGATTGCACATCATTGTCACCTGGTTGCAAATCAATTTCACCTGTTTCAAGATTAATTTCACGTGATTGCAATTCAATTTCACTTGTTTCGAAATTAATTTCAGCTGATTTCAAACTCATTCACCTGATTGCAAATTAACTTCACCTGATTGCCAATCTGCAAATCAGTTTCACGTGATTGGAAATCAAATTCACCAGTTTCGGAATTAATTCCACCTTTTTGCAAATCAATTACACGTTTCCTAATTAATTTCACCTGATTACAATCAATTTCACCTGTTTCCTAAATAATTCACCTGATTGGAAATCAATTTTACCTGATTGCAAATCATTTTTCACCTGATTGGAAATCAGTTACACCTGTATCCAATTTAATATCACCTGATTGCAAATAAATTGCAGCTTATGGTAAATCTATTTCACTTGTTTCAAAATTAATTTCACCTGATTGCAAACCAATTTCACCTGATTCTAAATTAATATCACCTGACCTGATTGGAAATCAATTCACATGTTTCCGAATTAATTTCACCTCTTTGCAAATCAATTTCACAGGATTTCAAATTAATTTTCACCTGACTGCCAATGAGTATCACTGATTGCAAGTCAATTTCACGTGTTTCCTTATTAATTTAACCTGATTGCAAATCAATTTCACCTGATTGCAAATCATTTTCACATGTTTCCTAATTAATTTCATCTGATTGCAAATCAATTTCACCTATTTCCTAATTAACTTCACTTGAATGCAAATCAATTTTACCTGATTGCCAATCATTTTCACCTGATAGGAAATCAATTACACCTGTTTCCAATTTAATTAAACCTGATTGCAAATTAATTGCAGCTGATTGCAAATCAACTTCAGCTGTTTCCAAATTAATTGCAGCTGATTGCAAATCAACTTCATCTTTTTTCCAATGTAATTTCACCTGATTGCAAATTCATTTCACCATATTTCAAATCTATTTCAACTGATAGATCATCAACGTCACCTGTTTCCCAATTAATTTCCCCTGATGGCAAATTAAATTCACCTGATTGCAAATGAATTTCACCTGTTTACAAATTAATTTCCCTGATTTCCAATCAATTTCACCTGATTGCGAATCACATTCACAGGTTTCCTAATTAATTTCACCTGATTGCAAATCAATTTTACCTGTTTCCAAATCATTTTCACCTGATTGGAAATCAATTACACCTGTTTCCAATTTAATTTCACCTGATTGCTAATTAATTGCAGCTGATTGTAAATCAATTACACATGATTGCAAATTAATTTCACCTGATTGCACATCATTTTCACATGTTTCCTAATTTAACTTGACTCTACATCAATTTCTCCTGTTTTCTAATTAAATTCACCTGATTCAAAACAATTTGACATGATTGCAAATCATTTTCACCTAATTGGAAATCATTACACCTGTTTCCAATTTAATATCACCTGATTGCAAACTAATTGCAGCTGATTGTAAATCTATTTCACCTGTTTCAAAATTAATTTCTCCTGATTGCAAATTAATTTCACCTGACTGCCAATGAGTATCACTGATTGCAAAGCAATTTCACATATTTCCTAATTATTTTCACCTGATTGCAAATGAATTTCCCCTGATTGCAAATCATTTTCACCTGTTTGCAAATCAATTTCATATGTTTCCTAATTAATTGCACCTAATTGTAAATCAGTTTCACCTGATTGCAAATCAGTTTCACCTGCTTCCAAATTAATTTTATCTGATTGCAAATCAATTTCACGTGTTTCCTTATTAATTTAACCTGATTGCAAATCAATTGCAGCTGATTGCAAATCAATTTCACCTGTTTCTAAATCAATTTCACCTGATTGCAAATTAATTTCACCTGACTGCCAATGAGTATCACTGATTGCAAGTCAATTTCAGGTGTTTCCTTATTAATTTAACCTGATTGCAAATCAATTTTACCTGATTGCAAATCATTTTCACCTGATAGGAAATCAATTACACCTGTTTCCAATTTAATTCAACATGATTGCAAATTAATTGCAGCTGATTGTAAATCAATTTCACCTGTTTCAATATTAATTCCACCTGATTGCACATCAATTTCACGTGACTTTAAATCATTTTCACCTGATTGGAAATCAATTACACCTGTTTCCAATTTAGTATCACCTGATTGCAAATTAATTGCAGCTCATTGTAAATCAATTACACATGATTGCTAATTAATTTCACCTGATTGCAAATCAATTGCAGCTGATTGCAAATTAATTTCACCTGATTACAAATCAATTACACATGATTGCAAATTAATTTCACCTGATTGCAAATCATTTTCACCTGGTTGCAAATCAATTTCATATGTTTCCTAATTAATTGCACCTAATTGTAAATCAGTTTCACCTGACTGCAGATCAGTTTCACCTGTTTCCAAATTAATTTTATCTGATTGCAAATCAATTTACGTGTTTCCTTATTAATTTAACCTGATTGCAAATCAATTGCAGCTGATTGCAAATCAATTTCACCTGTTTCTAAATCAATTTCACCTGATTGCAAATTATTTTCATCTGATTGCAAATTATTTTCACCTGATTTCACATCAATTTCAACAGGTAGGCAATCAGTTTCACCTGTTTCCAAATTAAATTCCTTGATTGCAAATTAATTTCAGCAGATTGCAAATCAATTACACATGATTGCAAATTAATTTCACCTGATTGCAAATGAGTATCACTGATTGTAAGTCAATTTCACGTGTTTCCTTATTAATTTTACCTGATTTCAAATCAATTTTACCTGATTGCAAATCATTTTCACCTGATAGGAAATCAATTACACCTGTTTCCAATTTAATTAACCTGATTGCAAATTAATTGCAGCTGATTGTAAATTAATTACACCTGTTTCCAATTTAATATCACCTGATTGCAAATTAATTGCAGCTCATTGTAAATCAATTACACATGATTGCTAATTAATTTCACCTGATTGCAAATCAATTACACATGATTGCAAATTAATTTCATCTGATTGCAAATCAATTAACCTGTTTCAGAATTAATTGCACCTGTTTGCAAATGAATCTCACGTGATTGCAAATTAATTTCACCTGATTGCAAATGAGTTTCACTGAATGCAAGTCAATTTCACGTGTTTCCTTATTAATTTAACCTGATTGCAAATCAATTTTACCTGATTGCAAATCATTTTCACCTGATAGGAAATCAATTACACCTGTTTCCAATTTAATTAAACCTGATTGCAAATTACTTGCAGCTGATTGTAAATCAATTTCACCTGTTTCAATATTAATTCCACCTGATTGCACATCAATTTCACGTGACTTTAAATCATTTTCACCTGATTGGAAATCAATTACACCTGTTTCCAATTTAATATCACCTGATTGCAAATTAATTGCAGCTCATTGTAAATCAATTACACATGATTGCTAATTAATTTCACCTGATTGCAAATCAATTGCAGCTGATTGCAAATTAATTTCACCTGATTACAAATCAATTACACATGATTGCAAATTAATTTCACCTGATTGCAAATCAATTAACATGTTTCAGAATTAATTGCACATGTTTGCAAATGAATCTCACGTGATTGCAAATTAATTTCACCTGATTGCAAATGAGTTTCACTGATTGCAAAGCAATTTCACATATTTCCTAATTATTTTCACCTGATTGCAAATTAATTTCCCCTGATTGCAAATCATTTTCACCTGGTTGCAAATCAATTTCATATGTTTCCTAATTAATTGCACCTAATTGTAAATCAGTTTCACCTGACTGCAGATCAGTTTCACCTGTTTCCAAATTAATTTTATCTGATTGCAAATCAATTGCAGCTGATTGCAAATTAATTTCACCTGTTTCTAAATCAATTTCACCTGATTGCAAATTATTTTCACCTGATGGAAAATTAATTTCACCTGATTTCACATCAATTTCAACAGGTAGGCAGTTTCACCTGTTTCCAAATTAAATTCCCTGATGGCAAATTAATTGCCACAGATTGCAAATCAATTACACATGATTGCAAATTAATTTCACCTGACTGCCAATGAGTATCACTGATTGCAAGTCAATTTCAGGTGTTTCCTTATTAATTTAACCTGATTGCAAATCAATTTTACCTGATTGCAAATCATTTTCACCTGATAGGAAATCAATTACACCTGTTTCCAATTTAATTAAACATGATTGCAAATTAATTGCAGCTGATTGTAAATCAATTTCACCTGTTTCAATATTAATTCCACCTGATTGCACATCAATTTCACCTGACTGTAAATCATTTTCACCTGACTGGAAATCAATTACACCTGTTTCCAATTTAATATCACCTGATTGCAAATTAATTGCAGCTCATTGTAAATCAATTACACATGATTGCTAATTAATTTCACCTGATTGCAAATCAATTACACATGATTGCAAATTAATTTCACCTGATTGCAAATCAATTAACCTGTTTCAGAATTAATTGCACCTGTTTGCAAATGAATCTCACGTGATTGCAAATTAATTTCACCTGATTGCAAATGAGTTTCACTGATTGCAAAGCAATTTCACATATTTCCTAATTATTTTCACCTGATTGCAAATCAATTTCCCCTGATTGCAAATCATTTTCACCTGGTTGCAAATCAATTTCATGTTTCCTAATTAATTGCACCTAATTGTAAATCAGTTTCACCTGACTGCAGATCAGTTTCACCTGTTTCCAAATTAATTTTATCTGATTGCAAATCAATTTCACGTGTTTCCTTATTAATTTAACCTGATTGCAAATCAATTGCAGCTGATTGCAAATCAATTTCACCTGTTTCTAAATCAATTTCACCTGATTGCAAATTATTTTCACCTGATTGCAAATTAATTTCACCTGATTTCACATCAATTTCAACAGGTAGGCAATCAGTTTCACCTATTTCCAAATTAAATTCCCTGATTGCAAATTAATTTCAGCAGATTGCAAACCAATTACACATGATTGCAAATTAATTTCACCTGATTGCAAATGAGTATCACTGATTGCAAGTCAATTTCACGTGTTTCCTTATTAATTTAACCTGATTTCAAATCAATTTTACCTGATTGCAAATCATTTTCACCTGATAGGAAATCAATTACACCTGTTTCCAATTTAATTAACCTGATTGCAAATTAATTGCAGCTGATTGTAAATTAATTACACCTGTTTCCAATTTAATATCACCTGATTGCAAATTAATTGCAGCTCATTGTAAATCAATTACACATGATTGCTAATTAATTTCATCTGATTGCAAATCAATTAACCTGTTTCAGAATTAATTGCACCTGTTTGCAAATGAATCTCACGTGATTGCAAATTAATTTCACCTGATTGCAAATGAGTTTCACTGAATGCAAGTCAATTTCACGTGTTTCCTTATTAATTTAACCTGATTGCAAATCAATTTTACCTGATTGCAAATCATTTTCACCTGATAGGAAATCAATTACACCTGTTTCCAATTTAATTAAACCTGATTGCAAATTACTTGCAGCTGATTGTAAATCAATTTCACTTGTTTCAATATTAATTCCACCTGATTGCACATCAATTTCACGTGACTTTTAATCATTTTCACCTGATTGGAAATCAATTACACCTGTTTCCAATTTAATATCACCTGATTGCAAATTAATTGCAGCTCATTGTAAATCAATTACACATGATTGCTAATTAATTTCACCTGATTGCAAATCAATTACACATGATTGCAAATTAATTTCACCTGATTGCAAATCAATTACACATGATTGCAAATTAATTTCACCTGATTGCAAATCAATTAACCTGCTTCAGAATTAATTGCACCTGTTTGCAAATGAATCTCACGTGATTGCAAATTAATTTCACCTGATTGCAAATGAGTTTCACTGATTGCAAAGCAATTTCACATATTTCCTAATTATTTTCACCTGATTTCAAATCAATTACACATGATTGCAAATTAATTTCACCTGATTGCAAATGAGTTTCACTGATTGCAAAGCAATTTCACATATTTCCTAATTATTTTCACCTGATTGCAAATCAATTTCCCCTGATTGCAAATCATTTTCACCTGATTACAAATCAATTTCACCTGATTGCACATCATTGTCACCTGGTTGCAAATCAATTTCACATGTTTCCTAATTAATTTCACAGTATTACAAATCAATTTCACCTGTTTCAAAATTAATTTCACGTGATTGCAATTCAATTGCACCTGTTTCGAAATTAATTTCAGCTGATTGCTAACTCATTCACCTGATTGCAAATTAATTTCACCTCATTGCAAATCTGCACATCAGTTCACGTGATTGGAAATCAAATTCACCAGTTTCGGAATTAATTCCACCTTTTTGCAAATCAATTACACGTTTCCTAATTAATTTCACCTATTACAAATCAATTCATTCACCTGTTTCCTAAATAATTCACCTGATTGGAAATCAATTTACCTGATTGCAAATCATTTTTCACCTGATTGGAAATCAGTTACACCTGTATCCAATTTAATATCACCTGATTGCAAATAAATTGCAGCTTATGGTAATCTATTTCACTTGTTTCAAATTAATTTCACCTGATTGCAAACCAATTTCACCTGATTCTAAATTAATATCACCTGACCTGATTGGAAATCAATTCACATGTTTCCGAATTAATTTCACCTCTTTGCAAATCAATTTCACAGGATTTCAAATTAATTTCACCTGACTGCCAATGAGTATCACTGATTGCAAGTCAATTTCACGTGTTTCCTTATTAATTTAACCTGATTGCAAATCAATTTCACCTGATTGCAAATCATTTTCACATGTTTCCTAATTAATTTCACCTGATTGCAAATCAATTTCCACCTATTTCCTAATTAACTTCACTTGAATGCAAATCAATTTTACCTGATTGCCAATCATTTTCACCTGATAGGAAATCAATTACAACCTGTTTCCAATTTAATTAAACCTGATTGCAAATTAATTGCAGCTGATTGGCAAATCAACTTCAGCTGTTTCCAAATTAATTGCAGCTGATTGCAAATCAACTTCATCTTTTTCCAATGTAATTTCACCTGATTGCAAATTCATTCATCAACCATATTTCAAATCTATTCAACTGAGAGATCATCACGTCACCCACTTGTTTCCCAATTATTGCCCTGAATGGCAAATTAAATTCACCTGATTGCAAATGAATTTCACCTGTTTACAAATTAATTTCCCTGATTTCCAAGCAATTTCACCTGATTGCGAATCACATTCACAGGTTTCCTAATTAATTTTCACCTGAGTGCAAATCAATTTTACCTGTTTCCAATCATTTCACCTGATTGAAATCAATTACACCTGTTTTCCAATTAATTTCACTGATTGCTAATTAATTGGCAGCTGATTGTAAATCAATTACACATGATTGCAAATAATTTCACCTGAGTGGCACATCATTTTTCACATGTTTCCTAATTTAACTTGACTCTACATCAATTTCTCCTGTTTTCTATTAAATTCACCTGATTCAAAACAATTTTGACATGAGTTGCAAAATCATTTTCACCTATTGGAATCATTACACCTGTTTCCAATTTAATATCACCTGATTGCAAACTAATTGCAGCTGATTGTAAATCTATTTCACCTGTTTCAAAATTAATTTCTCCTGATTGCAAATTAATTTCACCTGACTGCCAATGAATATCACTGATTGCAAAGCAATTTCACATATTTCCTAATTATTTTCACCTGATTGCAAATGAATTTCCCTGATTGCAAATCATTTTCACCTGTTTGCAAATCAATTTCATATGTTTCCTAATTAATTGCACCTAATTGTAAATCAGTTTCACCTGATTGCAAATCAGTTTCACCTGCTTCCAAATTAATTTTATCTGATTGCAAATCAATTTCACGTGTTTCCTTATTAATTTAAAACCTGATTGCAAATCAATTGCAGCTGATTGCAAATCAATTTCACCTGTTTCTAAATCAATTCACCTGATTGCAAATTAATTTCACCTGACTGCCAATGAGTATCACTGATTGCAAGTCATTTCAGGTGTTTCCTTATTAATTTAACCTGATTGCAAATCAATTTTACCTGATGCAAATCATTTTCACCTGATAGGAAATCAATTACACCTGTTTCCAATGTAATTAAACATGATTGCAAATTAATTGCAGCTGATTGTAAATCAATTTCAACCTGTTTCAATATTAATTCCACCTGATTGCCATCAATTTCACGTGACTTTAAATCATTTTCACCTGATTGGAAATCAATTACAACCTGTTTCCAATGTAGTATCACCTGATTGCAAATTAATTGGCAGCTCATTGTAAATCAATTACACATGATTGCTAATTAATTTCACCTGATTGCAAATCAATTGCAGCTGATTGCAAATTAATTTCACCTGATTACAAATCAATTACACATGATTGCAAATTAATTTTCACCTGATTGCAAATCATTTTCACCTGGTTGCAAATCAATTTCATATTGTTTCCTAATTAATGCACCTAATTGTAAATCAGTTTTCACCTGACTGCAGATCAGTTTCACCTGTTTCCAAATTAATTTTATCTGATTGCAAATCAATTTACGTGTTTCCTTATTAATTTAACCTGATTGCAAATCAATTGCAGCTGATTGGCAAATCAATTTCACCTGTTTCTAAATCAATTCACCTGATTGCAAATTATTTTCATCTGATTGCAATTATTTTCACCTGATTTCACATCAATTTCAACAGGTAGGCAATCAGTTTCACCTGTTTCCAAATTAAATTCCTTGATTGCAAATTAATTTCAGCAGATTGCAAATCAATTACACATGATTGCAAATTATTTCACCTGATTGCAATGAGTATCACTGATTGCAAGTCAATTTCACGTGTTTCCTTATTAATTTTACCTGATTTCAAATCAATTTACCTGATTGCAAATCATTTTCACCTGATAGGAAATCAATTACACCTGTTTCCAATTTAATTAACCTGATTGCAATTAATTGCAGCTGATTGTAAATTAATTGCACCTGTTTCCAATTTAATATCACCTGATTGCAAATTAATTGCAGCTCATTGTAAATCAATTACACATGATTGCTAATTAATTTCACCTGATTGCAAATCAATTACACATGATTGCAAATTAATTTCATCTGATTGCAAATCAATTAACCTGTTTCAGAATTAATTGCACCTGTTTGCAAATGAATCTCACGTGATTGCAAATTAATTTCTCCTGATTGCAAATGAGTTTCACTGAATGCAAGTCAATTTCACGTGTTTCCTTATTAATTTAACCTGATTGCAAATCAATTTTACCTGATTGCAAATCATTTTCACCTGATAGGAAATCAATTACACCTGTTTCCAATTTAATTAAACCTGATTGCAAATTACTTGCAGCTGATTGTAAATCAATTTCACCTGTTTCAATATTAATTCCACCTGATTGCACATCAATTTCACGTGACTTTAAATCATTTTCACCTGATTGGAAATCAATTACACCTGTTTCCAATTTAATATCACCTGATTGCAAATTAATTGCAGCTCATTGTAAATCAATTACACATGATTGCTAATTAATTTCACCTGATTGCAAATCAATTGCAGCTGATTGCAAATTAATTTCACCTCATTACAAATCAATTACACATGATTGCAAATTAATTTCACCTGATTGCAAATCAATTAACATGTTTCAGAATTAATTGCACATGTTTGCAAATGAATCTCACGTGATTGCAAATTAATTTCACCTGATTGCAAATGAGTTTCACTGATTGCAAAGCAATTTCACATATTTCCTAATTATTTTCACCTGATTGCAAATCAATTTCCCCTGATTGCAAATCATTTTCACCTGGTTGCAAATCAATTTCATATGTTTCCTAATTAATTGCACCTAATTGTAAATCAGTTTCACCTGACTGCAGATCAGTTTCACCTGTTTCCAAATTAATTTTATCTGATTGCAAATCAATTGCAGCTGATTGCAAATTAATTTCACCTGTTTCTAAATCAATTTCACCTGATTGCAAATTATTTTCACCTGATGGAAAATTAATTTCACCTGATTTCACATCAATTTCAACAGGTAGGCAGTTTCACCTGTTTCCAAATTAAATTCCCTGATGGCAAATTAATTGCCACAGATTGCAAATCAATTACACATGATTGCAAATTAATTTCACCTGACTGCCAATGAGTATCACTGATTGCAAGTCAATTTCAGGTGTTTCCTTATTAATTTAACCTGATTGCAAATCAATTTTACCTGATTGCAATCATTTTCACCTGATAGGAAATCAATTACACCTGTTTCCAATTTAATTAAACATGATTGCAAATTAATTGCAGCTGATTGTAAATCAATTTCACCTGTTTCAATATTAATTCCACCTGATTGCACATCAATTTCACCTGACTGTAAATCATTTTCACCTGACTGGAAATCAATTACACCTGTTTCCAATTTAATATCACCTGATTGCAAATTAATTGCAGCTCATTGTAAATCAATTACACATGATTGCTAATTAATTTCACCTGATTGCAAATCAATTACACATGATTGCAAATTAATTTCACCTGATTGCAAATCAATTAACCTGTTTCAGAATTAATTGCACCTGTTTGCAAATGAATCTCACGTGATTGCAAATTAATTTCACCTGATTGCAAATGAGTTTCACTGATTGCAAAGCAATTTCACATATTTCCTAATTATTTTCACCTGATTGCAAATCAATTTCCCCTGATTGCAAATCATTTTCACCTGGTTGCAAATCTATTTCATGTTTCCTAATTAATTGCACCTAATTGTAAATCAGTTTCACCTGACTGCAGATCAGTTTCACCTGTTTCCAAATTAATTTTATCTGATTGCAAATCAATTTCACGTGTTTCCTTATTAATTTAACCTGATTGCAAATCAATTGCAGCTGATTGCAAATCAATTTCACCTGTTTCTAAATCAATTTCACCTGATTGCAAATTATTTTCACCTGATTGCAAATTAATTTCACCTGATTTCACATCAATTTCAACAGGTAGGCAATCAGTTTCACCTATTTCCAAATTAAATTCCCTGATTGCAAATTAATTTCAGCAGATTGCAAACCAATTACACATGATTGCAAATTAATTTCACCTGATTGCAAATGAGTATCACTGATTGCAAGTCAATTTCACGTGTTTCCTTATTAATTTAACCTGATTTCAAATCAATTTTACCTGATTGCAAATCATTTTCACCTGATAGGAAATCATACATA
>NW_022680377.1:0-28708 GCF_004115265.2 Rhinolophus ferrumequinum
TAAACATCGAAAGCGAGGGGTTGAAAACTTTTAACCGAGGGGACATAAAACTTCTATTCTGAGAGCCTTAAAACTTCTATAGTGAGGGTTCTTAAAACTTTTATAGTGAAGGGGCTTTTAAACTTCTCTAGTGAGGGTACTTAAAACTCATATAGTGAGGGGGCTTAAAACGTCCACAGTGAGGGGGCTTATTCTTCTATAGTGAAGAGACTTGAAAGTTCTTCACTGAGGGGGCTTTCAAACTTCTATGTTAAGGGGGCTTTAACTCCTATACTGAGGAGGCTTAAAACTTCTACAGTGAGGGTGCTTAAAACTTCCATAGTGAGGGGACTTAAAACTGCGGTTCTGAGCGAACTTAAAACTTCTATAGTGAGGGGCTTAAAACTTCTATACTGAAGGGGCTTAAAACTTCTAGAGTGAGTGGATTTAAAACTTCTTTACTGAGGGTGACTGAGACTTCTATACTAAGGGGACATAAAACTTCTACAGTGAGTGAACGTAGAACTTCTATTCTGAGTGGACTTAAAACTTTTGTAGTGAGGGGACTTATAAGTCATATACTGAGGGGTTTAAAACTTGTATCCTGAGGGGGCTAAAAACTTCTATATTGAGGGGGCTTAAAATTCTATACGGAGTGTGCTTCAAACTTCTATAGTGAGGGGGCTTCAAACTTCTATGGCGAGGGGACTTAAAAGTGCTATTCTGAGGGGGACATAAAACTTCTATAGTGAGGGGACTTAAAACTTATGTAGTGAGGGGTTTAAAAGTTGTATACTGAAGGGCTTAAACTTCAATAGTGGGGGGAGTTGAAGCTTCCAAGTGAGGGGATTCAAACTTCTTTACTGAGGGGACTTAAAACTTCTATTCTGAGGGTCCTTAAAACTTCTATAGTGAGGGGCTTAAAACTGCTATTCTGAGGGGACTTTAACTTCTATCGTGAGGGAAGTTAAAAACTTCTACTCTGAGGGCACTTAGAACTTCTATAGTGAGGGGACTTAAAGCTCATATAGTGAGGGGTTTAAAACTTGTATACTAAAGGAGCTTAACACTTCGATCGTAGGGAGCTGAAAACTTCTATGCTGAGGGGGCTTAAGACTTCTTTAGTGAGGGGGCTTAAAACTTGTATGGTGATGGGACTTTAAACATCCAAAGTGAGGGGTTTAAAACTCCTTAACTGAAGGGACGTAAAACTTCTATTCTGAGAGGCCTTAAAACTTGTATAGTGAGGGGGCTAAAACTTCTTTAGTGAGGAAACTTAAAACTTGTATTCTGAGGGCACTTAAAACTTCTGTGCTCAGGGCACTCAAAACTTCTATAGTGAGGGGCCTTAAAACTCATATAGTGAGGGGTTTAAAACTTGTATCCTGAGGGGGCTTAAAAGTTCGATAGTAGGGAGTGAAAACTTCTATGCTGAGGGGGCTTAAAACTTCTTTAGTGAGGGGGCTTAAAACTTTTATGGTGACGGGACTTTGAACATCCAAAGTGAGGGGTTTAAAACTTCTTAACTGAGGGCATGTAAAACTTGTATTCTGAGCGGACTTAAAACTTGTGTAGTGAGGGGGCTTAAAACTCATATACTGAGGGGTTCAAAACTTGTATCCTGAGGGGGCTTAAAAGTTCCATATTGAGGGGCCTTAAAACTTCTATAGTGAGGGGACTTGAAACTCATATAGTGAGGGGGCTGAAAACTTCTTTAGTGTGGGGGCTTAAAACTGCTATTCTGAGGGGACTTAAAACTTCTATAGTGAGGGGGCTTAAAACTGCTATTCTGAGGGGACTTGAAACTCATATAGTGAGGGGGCTGAAAACTTCTATCGTGTGAGGGCTCAAAACTCCTAGACTTAGGGTCCTTAAGCATCTATAGTGAGGGGTCTTAAAACTTCTACAGTGAGGGGAGTTTAAGCTTCCAAAGTGAGGGGATTAAAACTTCTTTACTGAGGGGACATAAAACTTCTATTCTGAGAGGCCTTGAACTTCTATAGTGAGGGGGCTTAAAACTTCTATACTGAAGGGGCTTAAAACTTCTATAGTGAGGGTCCTTAAAACTTCTATAGTGAAGGGACTTAAAACTGCTATTCTGAGGGAACTTAAAACTTCTATAGAGAAGGAGCTTAAAACTGCTATTCTGAGGGGACTTAAAACTTCTACAGTGAGGGGAATTAAAACTCATATAGTGAGGGGTTTTAAACTTGTATACTGAAGGGGCTTAAAACTTCTATAGTGGGGGCTGAAAACTTCTATTGTTAGGGGGCATAGAACTTCTTTAGTGAGGGGGTTTAAAACTTCTATTCTGAGGGGATTTAAAATTTCTACAGTGGGGGAATGAATACAGATGTAGTTAGGGGGCTTACAACGTGTATACTGAGGGGGCTTAATACTTCTACAGTGAGGGGGCTGAAAACTTCTATAGTGTGAGGGCTCAAAACTCCTAGACTTTGGGGCCTTAAACATCTATAGTGAGGGGTCTTAAAACTTCTACAGTGAGGGGAGTTTAAGCTTCCAAAGTGAGGGGATTAAAACTTCTTTCCTGAGGGGACTTAAAACTTCTATTCTGAGGGTCCTTAAAACTTCTATACTGTGGGGACTTGAAACTCATATAGTGAGGGGTTTAAAACTTGTATACTGAAGGGGCTTAAAACTTCGATAGTGGGGAGCTGAAAACTTCTATGCTGAGGGTGCTTAAGACTTCTTTAGTGAGGGGGCTTAAAACTTGTATGTTGACGGGACTTTAAACATCCAAAGTGAGGGGTTTAAACCTCCTTAACTGAGGGGACATAAAACTTCTATTCTGAGAGGTCTTAAAACTTCTATAATGAGGGGTTTAAAACTTCTAATCTGAAGGGGCTTTAAACTTCTATAGTGAGGGGACTTAAAACTCATAGTGAGGAGGCTAAAACTTCTTTAGTGAGGGAAGTTAAAACTTGTATTCTGAGGGAACTTAAAACTTCTATAGTGAGGGGACTTAAAACTCATATAATGAGGGGTTGAAAACTTGTATACTGAAGCAGGTTAAAACTTCGATAGTAGGGAGCTGAAAACTTCTATGCTGAGGGGGATTAAAACTTCTTTAGTGAGGGGGCTTAAAACTTCTTCAATGAGGGGCTGAAAATTTCTACAGTGAGGGGGCTTAAAACTGCTATTCTGAGCGGACTTTAAACTTGTATAGTGAGGGGACTTGAAACTTCTATTCTCAGGGCACTTAAAACTTCTATAGTGAGGGGACTTAGAACTCATATAGTGAGGTGTTTAAAACTTGTATACTGAAGGGGCTTAAAACTTCGATAGTGGGAGCTGAAAACATCTATGCTGAGGGGGCTTAAAACTTCTTTAGTGAGGGGGCGTAAAACTTTTATGGTGACGGGACTTTGAACATCCAAAGTGAGGGGTTTAAAACTCCTTAACTGAGGGCATGTAAAACTTTATTCTGAGCGGACTTAAAACTTGTGTAGTGAGGGGGCTTAAAACTCATATACTGAGGGGTTCAAATCTTGTATCCTGAGGGGGCTTAAAAGTTCCATATTGAGGGGCCTTAAACTTCTATAGTGAGGGGACTTGAAACTCATATAGTGAGGGGGCTGAAAACTTCTTTAGTGTGGGGGCTTAAAACTGCTATTCTGAGGGGACTTAAAACTTCTATAGTGAGGGGGCTTAAAACTGCTATTCTGAGGGGACTTAAAACTTCTATAGCGAGGGGAATTAAAACTTATATAGTGAGGGATTTAAAACTTGTGTACTGAAGGGGCTTAAAACTTCTATAGTGGGTACTGAAAACTTCTATACTTAAGGGGCATAGAACTTCTTTAGTGAGGGGGTTTAAAACTTCTATTCTGAGGGGATTTTAAATTTCTACAGTGGGGGACTGAATACAAATGTAGAGAGGGGGCTTACAACGTGTATACTGAGGGGGCTTAAAACTTGTACAGTGAGGGGCTGAATACTTCTACAGTGAGGGGGCTGAAAACTTCTATAGTGTGAGGGCTCAAAACTCCTAGACTTAGGGTCCTTAAACATCTATAGTGAGGGGACTTAAATCTCATACAGTGAGGGGGCTGGAAACTTCTTTATTGAGGGGGCTTTAAACTTCTATGCTGAGGGGGCTTAAAACTTCTTTAGTGAGGGGGCTTAACACTTGTATGGTGATGGGACTTTAAACATCCAAAGTGAGGGGTTTAAAACTCCTTAACTGAGGGGACATAAAACTTCTATTCTGAGAGGCCTTGAACTTCTATAGTGAGGGGGCTTAAAACTTCTATACTGAAGGGGCTTTAAACTTCTATAGTGAGGGTCCTTAAAACTTCTATAGTGAAGGGACTTAAAACTGCTATTCTGAGGGAACTTAAAACTTCTATAGAGAGGGAGCTTAAAACTGCTATTCTGAGGGGACTTAAAACTTCTACAGTGAGGGGAATTAAAACTCATATAGTGAGGGGTTTTAAACTTGTATACTGAAGGGGCTTAAAACTTCTATAGTGGGGGCTGAAAACTTCTATAGTTAGGGGGCATAGAACTTCTTTAGTGAGGGGGTTTATAACTTCTATTCTGAGGGGATTTAAAATTTCTACAGTACGGGACTGAATACAAATGTATTGAGGGGGCTTACAACGTCTATACTGAGGGGGCTTAAAACTTGTACAGTGAGGGGGATGAAAACTTCTATAGTGTGAGGGCTCAAAACTCCTAGACTTAGGGGCCTTAAACATCTATAGTGAGGGGTCTTAAAACTTCTACAGTGAGGGGAGTTTAAGCTTCCAAAGTGAGGGGATTAAAACTTCTTTCATGAGGGGACTTAAAACTTCTACAGTGAGGGAGCTTAAAACTGCTATTCTGAGGGGACTTAAAACTTCTATAGTGAGGGGAATTAAAACTCATATAGTGAGGGGTTTAAAACTTGTATACTGAAGGGGCTTAAAACTTCTATAGTTGGGGCTGAAAATTTCTATAGTTAGGGTGCTATGCCGTATCAGGCCCTCTGGCCGGGAGAACAGGGGGCCTGATGAACTGTGCTTCCTGGGTGACAGAGATGCACAGTGGTAGCCCCTCCAGCAGGATCTGGGAGAGTCACTGGGCCTGAGCAGGCCTGCTTCCTCCTGTATTTCGCCAGCTATGGATTCGTGCTGGGAGCCGCAAGGACAGCTGGTGCAGGACCGTTCCATACAGCACGTATGGCAGCGAGGTCTGGGATGGCCTCCGTCTCACCTCCCTGAAGTGCTCTGTGGATGCTCTGGAGTGCAGCTTGCCTCTCCGCGTCTAGGTGTTCTCCTGTGACTCGGAAACCCAGCTCAGGGGGTGTTGGCAGACTCAGAGGGTCCCCTCGCCTGTGCGGCAGAAGACAAGTCTTTCGTTTTCGGGGCCTGGAACGGTCACATGTGGGTGAGCCGTCTGTCTGGGTTCGCTTCTGCCCCTTTGTTCCATCTGCCTCCTTTTCACGCTGGCACTTGTGGGAAAGGCCGGGAGCCGAGGAGGGAGAAGGACCCTCCTGGCTCACTTTTTTGGAGGATTTCTGGCATGGGCGAGCAGCACGGGATGTGGCTGTACGCCTCTTCCTCTGCGCCGGCGGGAAACCTCGAGTGGCGCTGTATGAGCTCGTGATGGCATTTCTTGTGGGGCAGGAGATTAGCACGGAGGTCTGGGATTTCTTGTCACCCTGGCTTCCTGAGATCTCCGTATGGGGTATTCTTTGCAGAAGCCCAGGCCTGGGAATGAAGCAAGAGACGGCCAGGGCCCTGAATGCAGACCGTGCTCGCCCAGTGTCATCGGGGTTCCTTCCCGTGTCTCCTGAGATCTCCGCATGGAGGGTTCTCGGCAGAGTCCCAGGCCTGGGCACGAAGAAAGAGTGGCCTCTCTGGACCCCCAGGGGCCTAAATGCGGACCGGGAAGCCCCAGTGCCATCGGGGTTCCTTCCCTGAGTGGCCTGCTTCAGTCTGAGTGCAGGGTCTTCCTCCTGCTTCGGTGCCCCTTTGGCCCTCAACAGGCTCTGCTCTGTGCAGGTGCTGGGGGCACCCCGGGGTGTTGTGAGGGGCATGTGGGTGTCTACCTGGTCCTGTGCCACACAGTGACTGGCTCTGCCCACCGGAGACACTGAGCTGCAGGCTATCTGTAAGTGCAGAGCAGACAGCACCGCTTCCCTCTGATGGCCATGCCTGCCGATTGAGACGAGGGACCCCAGAAAAGTGCGCAGCGTTTGAGAGAGCATGGAACATCGCCGCCGAGACGCTGTGAGGAAGCACGACGGCAAACTCATCAGATACCTGCAGTTTGGCCTGCGAGAGAACGGAGGGGCACGGACCGCTGTGTGAGGATGGCGGGCCAAATGAACGTGGTGGGCATGGCGAGCGCAGTGGTGCTGGCGCTCGGGTGCCCGGGGCGGGCGTGGGGGACAGATCCTGCCCTGATAAGCGCCCATGGGTCACTTGGGTGAGGTCTGTCTTTGGACCCACAGCAGGCTCCTAGCTAGCTCCTTCAGCTGTCAACAGGGCTGAAGGCGAAGTGCCCACCGTTGGGCCTGTTGCCGGGATGCAGCAGGGAACAATGGGCGCGCGTGCCCGAGACCGCCAGAAGCGCGCGGGGGCGCGCTCGCGCGCACGGGACGCCGGGCGGGCGGCGCGGGGGCGCGAGCAGGGAGACTCAGGGTCAAGGGGGCACGCAGAGGGTCCTCAGCGGATTCGGGAGGACCTGGGGCAAGCAGAGGTGTGGCTCCCCCGGCGGGGCACTCCCAGATGTGCTGAGGGGTGGAGGTGTTTGCTTCCGGGCCAGGAGCAGCAGCCTTTTGACTGGCCTCAGCCCTTTCTCCCCTGGGGGCCGCACAGCTGTGGGGAACTTAACTGTACAGCAGGGGGTCCCTCCCAGCAGAAGGGAAACCCTGCTCCTCAGGGGTCGCCCCGGGATAAATGTATCCTTTACATAAAATGTTTCACTGTGGGGGAAAAAAAAAAAAAGAGGAAACTCCTCCTTATGACCCACTAAATTCATTTCATGAGCAGCAGTAGGAAAACACACAGTGTTACTTACTAAATGATACAAAACTCATCTGAGTTGGAAAGAGAAAAGATGATCGTGGGCAATCCAAATGAATTGCCTGAACATAATATTGTAAAAATGACTTAAAGTTAAATCCTTGAATAGTAAAGGTTATGGTTCAAGTTTTTGTTAAACTGAATCTTGTTAGATTTATAATGACTTTCAGAACAAGGATAATGAGTAACCCAGTGCGTCCATAAAAATAAGATTCAAGAAACCCAAAAAGCGGCAGAGGGCGTTCAGTCCCACAGTGTTGATCCAATTCCACTGGAGTCTGTTGTACCGCTTACACACAGCCGTGGTTACATTTCAGCACATAGAGAATTCCATCCAGGGTGTCAACACAAGCTAAAAGCGTGTACTAAGGGAATAAACTGTTCGTACTTTATCATTTGTGACACCTCCCTCCCCCCAAAGGAAGTTACAAGAGCTGAGTGGTGTTATTTTGGAATGATACCAAGATTACCCACAGCTGGCAGAAGCTTCCAGATGTTCAGAAGGTGCTCTCTACTGGGTCAGAGGAGACGGTATTCTGGGAAAGGTCACCGATGGAGGAGGAAGTTGACATCTGCAGATGAGCCGAATGGGCGTGTAGCAAAGGGCCAGATGAGCACCTTGAGCAGTCGAAGCCCAGAAAAGATTAAGATGCTCGTCTACCCCGTAACTCAAACTTGAGGAAAACTAAACTGATCTGGCCCCCAATGACTTCTTTCTTTACCTGAAGAGCAAGGAAATATTGCAAGGAAGACATGTGGGTGACGTTCAGGACATCCAGGGTAATACGAGGACAGCTCTGATGTGGCCGTTCCGGGAAAGGAGTTCCGCGCTCCATCGCTTTGAAGGGTGGACTAGGCGCTTGTGTCCGTGCATAGCCTCCCAAGGGGAGCACTTCGAAGGTGACCGTAAGTGATGCTCAGCAATGAGGTACGTGGCGCTCTTTCTAGGATGAGTTCTCGAACCTAAGTGTCAGTCTGTTCATAGTTCACTTGATGATTGAGACAGCCTTTTGAAGAGAGTTTTACATTTATATTTACTGGACGTGGATATATCTTCCTCTAGGTAACAAGAATACATGAAAGAGAAACTAGAACTGGGTCATTACCACCACCAGATAGGTGGGTGACAGAGATGCTCACACTTGGGAGAAGACGTACAAATATAATCATATGTCGATAGCGGGATATGAATATAGATCTGAAAAGCACCTTGTGTTTTCCCATCACAGCCTGCCAGGGACTGCTGGTCCTCAGCTATGAGAGGAGGCTTCTTTTGAAGTGGCTGTGTCTCTGCTGTGCACAGCAGATGCCACTGCACTTGAACCGCCCACTACTACCTCCCACCCGGCCCCTAGCTCGGCCTCGGGAGGGTGGTGTTTTGGGGGACATTGCTAAAATCAGGCATTTCTTCTCTTCTCCAGGTGAAGAGTTCTTCAGGGATTAAGGAGAAGCCTTTAGTTCTTCACTTAGTTGGGCAACAGAGGGCACTAGAGATCATTAAATGTCCACGTTTCTAAACACCACCAGTTTTTACCAATAGCAGAAATCAGCCTGGGTCTGTGGCGGAAGCCACATTCTTGCCACCACCCTCAAAATCCCTCGTTCCCTTTTCCTTCATGTATACTCCTTCCGTCCGCGGAACTCTCCCCCTGGGCCAGTTAAACCTTCCTCGCTCCCTCTGCGTGTTGAGTATTGCTGGAGAGGTCCCCCAAACATGTCTTTCGGGAGCGACTGTGAACTCGTGATGAGATCGCCGCACGGTCCCGGACCAACGTAGTTTGTTCTCAGTTTTCCTTCAGCGTCATAAACGTCACAAACCCTGTCCTCTGTAGTGAAGTGTTCCATACATATAGGTGGCGAAGGAGTGATTTCAAAACCTGAAGTTTTAGGACAGGACTCTCTGTTTATTCCACCGGGGACCTCCCTGTCTACCTAGGGACATGCGAACTCTGCCCTATGGATCCCCCCTCTGAAGAGGAAAGCCTAACTGCCCTGAGGGGATAGGGGCGACGACCGCTCTGGCTGCTTCAGGCTGAGGAGGGACATAGAGAGAGACCGGCAGCTAGGGCTCGTCCAGAGGTCTATCGAAGGGTCCCCGGTAGATGAGCATGTCCAGATGAGGAGTTTGTTGCTTTGGAGGCCGTCGTAGCCAGCTAGTGAGTGGTCCTCAAGCAGAGATTACACCGTAGGCAGCAGCAAGAGATGATTCCTGTCATAATGAATAACAGAAATATGAGAAAGGCTTCTTTAAGTCCTGTTAGGCTAGGAAGCCAGCAAGTAAGGAAGGACAAATCTAAACCAAAGAATCTCGTTTTTCGTTTAATCTTGGAAACCTTTAAGTAACTGTGAACTATCAGAGAGACTGAAACAGCATAACCCTTTCCACTTTGTATGTTTTTGATTGTGTTTGAGAAGTAGATAATGGATGGCAGCTTTGTTTCGGAACTCTTATTCTGACCTGTCCTGACTTTTGTCTCATGGCATGGATAGCCTGTGAGGTGCGTTTTGGGTTGTTGTTATGGAGTAAGCTCTTTGACTACCTAGGCTTTTGTATGTCCTTTTCTATAAAAGAACTCTCATCCGTGAAGAGCGTCCAATGTGGGTTGTCTCGGGGTATTTTTTTGTACATGTGTTTTAGCAGTAGAGGCTGGAATTAACACCCATTGGCAGTTAATTCTTCCTCTGTCTCTGGGAGGAAGGCAGCAAGATTAAGGGCGGAGCAGGTCCCTACTTGAATGACAGGACCTTTGAAGAAGGCCTGATGTTGTAGGAGGCGGCTATCAGTGAGCCTGTGACTTTTATGAGCATTGAAAAACCCTTGAATGTGGTGTGGGGCAGAAAGCAAACCGGTTAAGTCTTGTCCCATTGGGAGCTTGGTGGCTTTGGGAAGGAACTAGGATGGCAGCTGTAGCTGTGGCCTGGAGGCAAGCTGGTCGGCCGCGTGCTAAGTTGTCTGGTGTTTTACTGAATTAGTTTCCGAGTCTTCCTTAAGTTTAATTTTGTTTATTTTCTGTTTTCTTTAAGGTATAGACCAATGATAAGAAACAGGCTGAGCCAAATGAGCCCAAATCTGGGGGCTGTCTTTATCTTTACAAGCAAAGCAGTTTTCAGAGGAAGGAGGTCCAGAGTGAGCAGTTGAGACAGAATAAATGGCTTCTATGTCCATGAGGAAATGAACAGGCTTACCACCTCAGGGTCACCCACAGTTTTACCCCCTGTGATGAGAACAGCTTGGGAGCCACCGGGAACTTCAGGCCCAACAGTGAGGACTGCCATTCTTGGGGAGGGAGCTGCTCCTTGCTCCCTTCAGATCAAGGCATACTCTCTGGTGTAGTGTGCCCTTTAGTCTCTATAGGGGGCGCAGCTGTTTTGGAGGATTAGGAATCCAGTGATCTGGGCTTGTATATCCAGAGTAGGGTCTTTGATCTGGTGCTTTCTCTCTGGGGCCTTTGGGGTGTCCTGAGGTGGCTTCAGCCCTGGGTTGTCTATAACTGTGGCCAAAAGTCTGGCCTGTCTCTGTTCTTATGCTCTGGTCTCACTGTTCCTTTATTCCTCGTTTTTCTGTCTTGGCTGTCAAAGACTTTTAAACAGATTCCTGGCCCTTTGTAGGATCTGAGCCTCTTACTCGGGGCTGTCAGATTGGGTCAGAACCATTAGAATTCCCTGCCAGTTAGGGAAAAGCATTAGGCGAAGTTTCCTCTTAGTGGCCTATAGCTGATACTGAGGAAAGCACATGAACTGTAGCAGTTTTGCAATATAAAAATTTGCTTAACTGTCAGCAAAACTTAGTTTTTAGATTTAAGTTTTGAGTTACCAAGGATCTGACTGAGAAAATAGAAAACGTAGAAAATTATTCTGGTGACATACATACTGACAACCAAAAGTGAGCAATGAGCACTTCCACTGGCAAACCCAGGAATGTATTTGGCACCCTTTAAAAGCATAGGTGTTAGTAATAAAATATATTCATTAAGAGATCTTAATTTCTCTTAACGTTCGTGTGACAAGAAGTTAGAAAGAGATGAACTTATGTGGTACCTAATAATTAACACCTCAGGATTTTGTTGTTTTGCAATACCGAGGTATTGAAGCCATTTTCTTGACAAATTCAGTGGCAGAGGTATTCTGACTTTAGTATTTTGGGACTCCAATCTAAAGGCTGTTTCCCTGATGATGAATCTCACCGTGGGTGGTCGTTGTAGGACTTAGAGCAGCAGAGTAAGGGCGCTGGCTTGCGAATGAGCCATTTGGCTTTCAAAAGTGCCACTTTTTTTCCTTCAGTTACCTCAGCCTCACACATTCCTGTTTATAGGTGGATTTGGAGATGGGTGTTTGTTGAAGGGTCCTCCCCAGGAGAGGAGGATCCCGCTGGAGTTCTCTTGGAAGAGTCTCTTTAGGAGGGGTCTCCCTAGGGAGATTCACCTTAGAAGGAGACTCCTAGAAGGAGTCCCCTTAGGAGGAGTCCCCTTAAAAAGGGACTCATTGGGGGAAGGGAGGCAAGAGATCACAGCCAAAAGAGCCGGGTCAACTTTACACTTCTTGCAGAGATTTGGGTTGTCCCTCAGGGCAAAAAAAGCCTGAACATATGGAACTTCTGACCGTGTGCCCTCCTTTCTGCAAAACGGGTCTTGTTGCATGATAGTATTATAATTACTACTTCCCTCAGAAGGCCAAGTCTCCCCATCTTCCAATGAATATTTAGGCCAAACCTCTGAACAAAAGAAAATCAGGCGCTGTTTCTTCAAAGTCTGAGGGTCAAATTTGTCCCTGTGTTTCAAGATGCGGTCCAGGGGGGTGGAGGCGCGTGAGGGCTGATTGCCCATCGGAAAGGAAGGAAGAAGAGAAAGGCGTCCCTTCGCAATTCATCTCCCACAATCTGCTCTGAGGCGTCCCGTCCCCGCAGACGCCTGGGCCGCAGACACCGCGCGACTGGTTCCGAGGCGCGCCAGGATTATTGGCGCTTACCTGGGCGGCCCGGCCCGTGCCTCCGGGTGGGCGCCTACCCCGGCCCCGCCTGAATCTTCGGCATTGGCCTACAGGCCCATAGAGGCTGTGGCCTGTAAGGGGATGCTTTAAAGTTGCGGGGTGGATAGCGCAACCCTGGGCATCACAGAAATTGATTGCACGATGACCATAATAGTGGCCTTCTAAATAAAGGTATTTAAGGACAGAGGACATACTCAATCAAGACTTGGAGCTTGCGTATTTAGCCAGCGCAGAAAGGCAAGTGGCGAGGTTTTGATTCCCAACGGGGAAGAGAGTGCAAAAAGAGAAAAAGGGGAGCCCCAAAAGGTTTCAGGTCAAGTTTCCTCCTTAAGGGAAAGTGAGTCTGGACGATGTTGGTCCTCCTTGAAAACGTGGCCTGGAGGTGGCTGAGGGGGCCTGGCGGGTGGTGCCCTGGAGGAGCTGTGCTTTTGCTGCCTTTCCCCTCTGGGCTGTGGCTGCAGCCCTGCTGAGCTGGGGGCGGCGCCAGGCAGCAGAGTTGCTGCTTGCAGTCCCCAGAGTACAGTGAGATCACGGGAGAGCAGGGGATGATTTGAGAGGAAATGTTAAATGCCAGTAAATCTTATCCTGCGTGACGAGAGATGTCCTATAGAGGCAGAGGTTCATGTTCTTACCTTAAGATGTTCTGAGGTCGGCAGGGAGTGTTGAGAAGGTCCTGCAGGGAAGAGGCCCCAGACCAGCATCTCAAAAGTTGAGGAGAGACAGCCACAGGATGAAAGAACAGCAAAGACAAAGGAGTCGTCTTGCTGGCACCCTTATGGGCAGTTGGGCTGGGAGAGGAGCTAAGGAACCTTTGGAAATTTTCCGTAGAGTGGCCACGCCCAAAATTCCCTCAGTTGTCCGCAAAGACCCACAGGCCTGGCCACGGGCCAGTATTCAGTCTCCTCGTGGAAAGAGAAATGAGAAAGCAAGAGAGAAGGAAGTTAGACTGTGGCTGACATTCCTAGGGCTCAGTGCCCCCGGGGATCAACCAGAGCCCTCCTGCAAGACCTGCCCTCCTGCAAGACCTGCCCTCCTGCAAGACCTGCCCTCTGACTCTTAAGAGTAGCAGCCCCGCTTTTCGCATTTAAATGGCTGACTGAGGCCTACTGTTTGTATGCTAAAGGAGGAAAAAAAAAGAAAAAAAAACGACGAAGGCCCATAGGGTGGGCAAGTAGAAAGGCACAGATAATATTTACCTCTCCTTCAATCCCCAGCGAGCCCCCAAATGACGTAGGTGATGTTGGATCTGCCGGCAGTTTCTGAGTGTGGGCCGTGATCCTGTCTCGTGAAGCCGAAGAATGGAAACAGGGACCAGGGAGAGGCAAAGAGTTTTTAAAAAGAGGATAGTTTATTAGAGGCAGGAGAAGAGGTTGCGGCTCCCGAGCAGGAGGGGTCCCGCATGGGGGGTGCCCCATGACTGAGGCAAAAGCTCTTACTTTTATACCTTCCCTTGCCTGCTTGGGGAAGGGGAGCTGTTTGAAGAAGGGAACCTGTTTGAAGAAGGGAACTGGTGCCTTCTAATGAAATTCCTCTACCAGGTTTGTTCCGCTTGCCCATCCTAAAGGAATTAGCAAAGTAACCCACTCTTTATCTCTGGGATCTGCTCCATTTGACAGGCCAAAATGAATTTTATGATTAACCTCAAGGCCTTGTTACATTATGTCCTGGAGCGAAGGAGTGATTTCAAAACCTGAAGTTTTAGGATATGACTGTCTTTGTCTATTCCACCAGGGACCTCCCTGTGTACCTAGGGACACGCTGACTCTCCTGGATCACTGTTTGCCATAGGTTAGAAAAAGCACTAATAGACTTTGTTTTCTAGAGAAGTTTTAGATTGAAAGGAAAATCGAGCAGAAAGTATAGCGTTCTCACGTATTCCCTTCCCCTTATCTCTCCAGCTTCCCCTGTTAGTAACATCTTGTCTGGTGTGGTACCTTTGTTACAATAGATGAACCGATGTCGACACCTTATTAACTCAATTCCATAGTTTCCATTTAGTTCACTCTTTTATTGTACAGTTCTATGGATTCTGACAAACGCGTAACGTCATTTATCCACCACGATAGTATCATCCGGAATAATTTCACTGCCCTAGAGATACTTTAGGTATTCCACCTATTGTGATCTCTCTAGTTCTCTCAAGCCCCGGAAACTACTAATCTATTTACTGTCTCTGTAGTTCTTCCTTTCTCAGAATGTCACGTAGTTAGAATCATGTAATGCGTCGCCTTTTCAGACTGGCTTCTTTCACTTAGCGGTATGCATTTAAGGTTTCTCCGGGTCTTTTAGTATCTTGGCAGCTAATTTCATCACTAAATAATGTTTTATTTTCCGGATATAGGACACTTTGTTTATCCATTCACCCGGGGAAAGCTATCTTGGTTGCTTTCCATTTTTGGCAATTATGTATAACACCGCCGTAAACATCTGTGTGCACCTCTCAGCTGTGTCTGTCTATTCTGCCGCTAAACCTACCCACTGAGTTCTTAAGCTCATTGCGTTTTTCAGTTCTAGAGTTCAGAGAGTAACACACGCACAGATGTGGCGTGATCTCCTGGCAGCAGGGGTCGATCGGAAGAAAATAGACCGACAAGCCAATGCACTCCTGCTGGAACTCTGGAAACAGTTGCGTCCGGAACAATTCCGGAGAAGCCTAAAGGAGAAGTCTGGGAAAGCGCGACCCGTGTCCCTCCAGGACTTCATGCAGCCCCTTGAGGCCGACTCCTTTCAGCTCGATTACGGATTACAGGTGGGGCCAAGGTACCCACCCGGTCAGAGGGGATGAGCAGGGACCGGAGGCCCCACGTGGAGCTGTCCATCCATCGGTCCCCTTCTAATGTGCGGAGGGTTTTGGCCCTAGTGGACACTGGCGCAGACTGCAGTCTTGTTGATGGGAACCCAGAACTGTTCCCCGGACCAGCAATCTGCATTGATGGCTACGCGGGAAAGACTGTGACTGTGAAAGCCGTCTCCTTACCACTGGGTATAGGAAGGCTTCCGCCTCGTACCTACAAGGTTTATGTCTCCCCCGTTGCGGAGAATATTCATTCTAGGGGTGGACGTGCTACATGGCCTCAGCTGACAGACATCGGTAGGAGAGTTCCGTCCCTGGATCCCGGTGGTGAAAGCGGTGACACGCGGGCATGCTCACCACCCTCCTCAAGTGTTGCCACAGCCCTGGAGCGTGGTTACAGTGCGACAGTACCTCCTGCCAGGAGGGCAGGAGGAGACTGGTGGTACCCTAAGAGGTCCAGGAAGTCTGGCTGTGCCCAGGAGGACTGCCGGTGCCCTGAGAAACCGTGGCTGTGCCCAGGATATTGCATTCACCTCCAGGCTCCTCGCACAGGGACCCTCGGGGAAGCCGCTTGTGGCGTAGATTGTGAGGCGAGATCCTGTAGGGGTGGAGTGTGGGGACAGAGCCCCAGAGAGCAGTGTCCAGGCTCTCGGCCTCAGCGGAGGGGTGCTGGCTCGGGTAGTAGATGGCCGTCAGCTGTGGCTGGTTGGCCGTCAGCTGTAACCATGGAGCCCTTGGCCACTAATATAACTGCGGTGGCTTCGGAGGAGAGTCGAGGAGAGTCGGTCGGTTGGCAGCAAAGCGGACAGCAGGTCGCACGTCTTGTGAACTCAGCCTCCGGTGAGACCTTAGTGGTATGACTCCCCTACCTATGGCTCCGTGGGTATTCCTTTTGGCCTCACCACATCCTGCGTTCTTATGTGGGAGCGGGAGCAGAGACCCTGCAGGCCTCCCCGCACTACAGGGGGCTTAAAACTTCTTCAGGGAGGGGGCTTAAAACTTGTATGGTGACGGGACTTTAAACATCGAAAGCGAGGGGTTGAAAACTTTTAACCGAGGGGACATAAAACTTCTATTCTGAGAGGCCTTAAAACTTCTATAGTGAGGGTTCTTAAAACTTTTATAGTGAAGGGGCTTTAAACTTCTCTAGTGAGGGTACTTAAAACTCATATAGTGAGGGGGCTTAAAACTTCCACAGTGAGGGGGCTTATTCTTCTATAGTGAAGAGACTTGAAAGTTCTTCACTGAGGGGGCTTCAAACTTCTATGTTAAGGGGGCTTTAAACTCCTATACTGAGGAGGCTTAAAACTTCTACAGTGAGGGTGCTTAAAACTTCCATAGTGAGGGGACTTAAAACTGCGGTTCTGAGCGAACTTAAAACTTCTATAGTGAGGGGCTTAAAACTTCTATACTGAAGGGGCTTAAAACTTCTAGAGTGAGTGGATTTAAAACTTCTTTACTGAGGGTGACTGAGACTTCTATACTAAGGGGACATAAAACTTCTACAGTGAGTGAACGTAGAACTTCTATTCTGAGTGGACTTAAAACTTTTGTAGTGAGGGGACTTATAAGTCATATACTGAGGGGTTTAAAACTTGTATCCTGAGGGGGCTAAAAACTTCTATATTGAGGGGGCTTAAAATTCTATACGGAGTGTGCTTCAAACTTCTATAGTGAGGGGGCTTCAAACTTCTATGGCGAGGGGACTTAAAAGTGCTATTCTGAGGTTACATAAAACTTCTATAGTGAGGGGACTTAAAACTTATGTAGTGAGGGGTTTAAAAGTTGTATACTGAAGGGGCTTAAAACTTCAATAGTGGGGGGAGTTGAAGCTTCCAAAGTGAGGGGATTCAAACTTCTTTACTGAGGGGACTTAAAACTTCTATTCTGAGGGTCCTTAAAACTTCTATAGTGAGGGGCTTAAAACTGCTATTCTGAGGGGACTTTAAACTTCTATCGTGAGGGAAGTTAAAACTTCTACTCTGAGGGCACTTAGAACTTCTATAGTGAGGGGACTTAAAGCTCATATAGTGAGGGGTTTAAAACTTGTATACTAAAGGAGCTTAACACTTCGATCGTAGGGAGCTGAAAACTTCTATGCTGAGGGGGCTTAAGACTTCTTTAGTGAGGGGGCTTAAAACTTGTATGGTGATGGGACTTTAAACATCCAAAGTGAGGGGTTTAAAACTCCTTAACTGAAGGGACGTAAAACTTCTATTCTGAGAGGCCTTAAAACTTGTATAGTGAGGGGGCTAAAACTTCTTTAGTGAGGAAACTTAAAACTTGTATTCTGAGGGCACTTAAAACTTCTGTGCTCAGGGCACTCAAAACTTCTATAGTGAGGGGCCTTAAAACTCATATAGTGAGGGGTTTAAAACTTGTATCCTGAGGGGGCTTAAAAGTTCGATAGTAGGGAGTGAAAACTTCTATGCTGAGGGGGCTTAAAACTTCTTTAGTGAGGGGGCTTAAAACTTTTATGGTGACGGGACTTTGAACATCCAAAGTGAGGGGTTTAAAACTTCTTAACTGAGGGCATGTAAAACTTGTATTCTGAGCGGACTTAAAACTTGTGTAGTGAGGGGGCTTAAAACTCATATACTGAGGGGTTCAAAACTTGTATCCTGAGGGGGCTTAAAAGTTCCATATTGAGGGGCCTTAAAACTTCTATAGTGAGGGGACTTGAAACTCATATAGTGAGGGGGCTGAAAACTTCTTTAGTGTGGGGGCTTAAAACTGCTATTCTGAGGGGACTTAAAACTTCTATAGTGAGGGGGCTTAAAACTGCTATTCTGAGGGGACTTGAAACTCATATAGTGAGGGGGCTGAAAACTTCTATAGTGTGAGGGCTCAAAACTCCTAGACTTAGGGTCCTTAAGCATCTATAGTGAGGGGTCTTAAAACTTCTACAGTGAGGGGAGTTTAAGCTTCCAAAGTGAGGGGATTAAAACTTCTTTACTGAGGGGACATAAAACTTCTATTCTGAGAGGCCTTGAACTTCTATAGTGAGGGGGCTTAAAACTTCTATACTGAAGGGGCTTAAAACTTCTATAGTGAGGGTCCTTAAAACTTCTATAGTGAAGGGACTTAAAACTGCTATTCTGAGGGAACTTAAAACTTCTATAGTGAAGGGACTTAAAACTGCTATTCTGAGGGGACTTAAAACTTCTACAGTGAGGGGAATTAAAACTCATATAGTGAGGGGTTTTAAACTTGTATACTGAAGGGGCTTAAAACTTCTATAGTGGGGGCTGAAAACTTCTATTGTTAGGGGGCATAGAACTTCTTTAGTGAGGGGGTTTAAAACTTCTATTCTGAGGGGATTTAAAATTTCTACAGTGGGGGAATGAATACAGATGTAGTTAGGGGGCTTACAACGTGTATACTGAGGGGGCTTAATACTTCTACAGTGAGGGGGCTGAAAACTTCTATAGTGTGAGGGCTCAAAACTCCTAGACTTTGGGGCCTTAAACATCTATAGTGAGGGGTCTTAAAACTTCTACAGTGAGGGGAGTTTAAGCTTCCAAAGTGAGGGGATTAAAACTTCTTTCCTGAGGGGACTTAAAACTTCTATTCTGAGGGTCCTTAAAACTTCTATACTGTGGGGACTTGAAACTCATATAGTGAGGGGTTTAAAACTTCTATACTGAAGGGGCTTAAAACTTCGATAGTGGGGAGCTGAAAACTTCTATGCTGAGGGTGCTTAAGACTTCTTTAGTGAGGGGGCTTAAAACTTGTATGTTGACGGGACTTTAAACATCCAAAGTGAGGGGTTTAAACCTCCTTAACTGAGGGGACATAAAACTTCTATTCTGAGAGGTCTTAAAACTTCTATAATGAGGGGTTTAAAACTTCTAATCTGAAGGGGCTTTAAACTTCTATAGTGAGGGGACTTAAAACTCATAGTGAGGAGGCTAAAACTTCTTTAGTGAGGGAAGTTAAAACTTGTATTCTGAGGGAACTTAAAACTTCTATAGTGAGGGGACTTAAAACTCATATAATGAGGGGTTGAAAACTTGTATACTGAAGCAGGTTAAAACTTCGATAGTAGGGAGCTGAAAACTTCTATGCTGAGGGGGATTAAAACTTCTTTAGTGAGGGGGCTTAAAACTTCTTCAATGAGGGGCTGAAAATTTCTACAGTGAGGGGGCTTAAAACTGCTATTCTGAGCGGACTTTAAACTTGTATAGTGAGGGGACTTGAAACTTCTATTCTCAGGGCACTTAAAACTTCTATAGTGAGGGGACTTAGAACTCATATAGTGAGGTGTTTAAAACTTGTATACTGAAGGGGCTTAAAACTTCGATAGTGGGAGCTGAAAACATCTATGCTGAGGGGGCTTAAAACTTCTTTAGTGAGGGGGCGTAAAACTTTTATGGTGACGGGACTTTGAACATCCAAAGTGAGGGGTTTAAAACTCCTTAACTGAGGGCATGTAAAACTTTATTCTGAGCGGACTTAAAACTTGTGTAGTGAGGGGGCTTAAAACTCATATACTGAGGGGTTCAAATCTTGTATCCTGAGGGGGCTTAAAAGTTCCATATTGAGGGGCCTTAAACTTCTATAGTGAGGGGACTTGAAACTCATATAGTGAGGGGGCTGAAAACTTCTTTAGTGTGGGGGCTTAAAACTGCTATTCTGAGGGGACTTAAAACTTCTATAGTGAGGGGGCTTAAAACTGCTATTCTGAGGGGACTTAAAACTTCTATAGCGAGGGGAATTAAAACTTATATAGTGAGGGATTTAAAACTTGTGTACTGAAGGGGCTTAAAACTTCTATAGTGGGTACTGAAAACTTCTATACTTAAGGGGCATAGAACTTCTTTAGTGAGGGGGTTTAAAACTTCTATTCTGAGGGGATTTTAAATTTCTACAGTGGGGGACTGAATACAAATGTAGAGGGGGGCTTACAACGTGTATACTGAGGGGGCTTAAAACTTGTACAGTGAGGGGCTGAATACTTCTACAGTGAGGGGGCTGAAAACTTCTATAGTGTGAGGGCTCAAAACTCCTAGACTTAGGGTCCTTAAACATCTATAGTGAGGGGACTTAAATCTCATACAGTGAGGGGGCTGGAAACTTCTTTATTGAGGGGGCTTTAAACTTCTATGCTGAGGGGGCTTAAAACTTCTTTAGTGAGGGGGCTTAACACTTGTATGGTGATGGGACTTTAAACATCCAAAGTGAGGGGTTTAAAACTCCTTAACTGAGGGGACATAAAACTTCTATTCTGAGAGGCCTTGAACTTCTATAGTGAGGGGGCTTAAAACTTCTATACTGAAGGGGCTTTAAACTTCTATAGTGAGGGTCCTTAAAACTTCTATAGTGAAGGGACTTAAAACTGCTATTCTGAGGGAACTTAAAACTTCTATAGAGAGGGAGCTTAAAACTGCTATTCTGAGGGGACTTAAAACTTCTACAGTGAGGGGAATTAAAACTCATATAGTGAGGGGTTTTAAACTTGTATACTGAAGGGGCTTAAAACTTCTATAGTGGGGGCTGAAAACTTCTATAGTGAGGGGGCATAGAACTTCTTTAGTGAGGGGGTTTATAACTTCTATTCTGAGGGGATTTAAAATTTCTACAGTACGGGACTGAATACAAATGTATTGAGGGGGCTTACAACGTCTATACTGAGGGGGCTTAAAACTTGTACAGTGAGGGGGCTGAAAACTTCTATAGTGTGAGGGCTCAAAACTCCTAGACTTAGGGGCCTTAAACATCTATAGTGAGGGGTCTTAAAACTTCTACAGTGAGGGGAGTTTAAGCTTCCAAAGTGAGGGGATTAAAACTTCTTTCATGAGGGGACTTAAAACTTCTACAGTGAGGGAGCTTAAAACTGCTATTCTGAGGGGACTTAAAACTTCTATAGTGAGGGGAATTAAAACTCATATAGTGAGGGGTTTAAAACTTGTATACTGAAGGGGCTTAAAACTTCTATAGTTGGGGCTGAAAATTTCTATAGTTAGGGTGCTATGCCGTATCAGGCCCTCTGGCCGGGAGAACAGGGGGCCTGATGAACTGTGCTTCCTGGGTGACAGAGATGCACAGTGGTAGCCCCTCCAGCAGGATCTGGGAGAGTCACTGGGCCTGAGCAGGCCTGCTTCCTCCTGTATTTCGCCAGCTATGGATTCGTGCTGGGAGCCGCAAGGACAGCTGGTGCAGGACCGTTCCATACAGCACGTATGGCAGCGAGGTCTGGGATGGCCTCCGTCTCACCTCCCTGAAGTGCTCTGTGGATGCTCTGGAGTGCAGCTTGCCTCTCCGCGTCTAGGTGTTCTCCTGTGACTCGGAAACCCAGCTCAGGGGGTGTTGGCAGACTCAGAGGGTCCCCTCGCCTGTGCGGCAGAAGACAAGTCTTTCGTTTTCGGGGCCTGGAACGGTCACATGTGGGTGAGCCGTCTGTCTGGGTTCGCTTCTGCCCCTTTGTTCCATCTGCCTCCTTTTCACGCTGGCACTTGTGGGAAAGGCCGGGAGCCGAGGAGGGAGAAGGACCCTCCTGGCTCACTTTTTTGGAGGATTTCTGGCATGGGCGAGCAGCACGGGATGTGGCTGTACGCCTCTTCCTCTGCGCCGGCGGGAAACCTCGAGTGGCGCTGTATGAGCTCGTGATGGCATTTCTTGTGGGGCAGGAGATTAGCACGGAGGTCTGGGATTTCTTGTCACCCTGGCTTCCTGAGATCTCCGTATGGGGTATTCTTTGCAGAAGCCCAGGCCTGGGAATGAAGCAAGAGACGGCCAGGGCCCTGAATGCAGACCGTGCTCGCCCAGTGTCATCGGGGTTCCTTCCCGTGTCTCCTGAGATCTCCGCATGGAGGGTTCTCGGCAGAGTCCCAGGCCTGGGCACGAAGAAAGAGTGGCCTCTCTGGACCCCCAGGGGCCTAAATGCGGACCGGGAAGCCCCAGTGCCATCGGGGTTCCTTCCGTGAGTGGCCTGCTTCACTCTGAGTGCAGGGTCTTCCTCCTGCTTCGGTGCCCCTTTGGCCCTCAACAGGCTCTGCTCTGTGCAGGTGCTGGGGGCACCCCGGGGTGTTGTGAGGGGCATGTGGGTGTCTACCTGGTCCTGTGCCACACAGTGACTGGCTCTGCCCACCGGAGACACTGAGCTGCAGGCTATCTGTAAGTGCAGAGCAGACAGCACCGCTTCCCTCTGATGGCCATGCCTGCCGATTGAGACGAGGGACCCCAGAAAAGTGCGCAGCGTTTGAGAGAGCATGGAACATCGCCGCCGAGACGCTGTGAGGAAGCACGACGGCAAACTCATCAGATACCTGCAGTTTGGCCTGCGAGAGAACGGAGGGGCACGGACCGCTGTGTGAGGATGGCGGGCCAAATGAACGTGGTGGGCATGGCGAGCGCAGTGGTGCTGGCGCTCGGGTGCCCGGGGCGGGCGTGGGGGACAGATCCTGCCCTGATAAGCGCCCATGGGTCACTTGGGTGAGGTCTGTCTTTGGACCCACAGCAGGCTCCTAGCTAGCTCCTTCAGCTGTCAACAGGGCTGAAGGCGAAGTGCCCACCGTTGGGCCTGTTGCCGGGATGCAGCAGGGAACAATGGGCGCGCGTGCCCGAGACCGCCAGAAGCGCGCGGGGGCGCGCTCGCGCGCACGGGACGCCGGGCGGGCGGCGCGGGGGCGCGAGCAGGGAGACGCAGGGTCAAGGGGGCACGCAGAGGGTCCTCAGCGGATTCGGGAGGACCTGGGGCAAGCAGAGGTGTGGCTCCCCCGGCGGGGCACTCCCAGATGTGCTGAGGGGTGGAGGTGTTTGCTTCCGGGCCAGGAGCAGCAGCCTTTTGACTGGCCTCAGCCCTTTCTCCCCTGGGGGCCGCACAGCTGTGGGGAACTTAACTGTACAGCAGGGGGTCCCTCCCAGCAGAAGGGAAACCCTGCTCCTCAGGGGTCGCCCCGGGATAAATGTATCCTTTACATAAAATGTTTCACTGTGGGGGAAAAAAAAAAAAAGAGGAAACTCCTCCTTATGACCCACTAAATTCATTTCATGAGCAGCAGTAGGAAAACACACAGTGTTACTTACTAAATGATACAAAACTCATCTGAGTTGGAAAGAGAAAAGATGATCGTGGGCAATCCAAATGAATTGCCTGAACATAATATTGTAAAAATGACTTAAAGTTAAATCCTTGAATAGTAAAGGTTATGGTTCAAGTTTTTGTTAAACTGAATCTTGTTAGATTTATAATGACTTTCAGAACAAGGATAATGAGTAACCCAGTGCGTCCATAAAAATAAGATTCAAGAAACCCAAAAAGCGGCAGAGGGCGTTCAGTCCCACAGTGTTGATCCAATTCCACTGGAGTCTGTTGTACCGCTTACACACAGCCGTGGTTACATTTCAGCACATAGAGAATTCCATCCAGGGTGTCAACACAAGCTAAAAGCGTGTACTAAGGGAATAAACTGTTCGTACTTTATCATTTGTGACACCTCCCTCCCCCCAAAGGAAGTTACAAGAGCTGAGTGGTGTTATTTTGGAATGATACCAAGATTACCCACAGCTGGCAGAAGCTTCCAGATGTTCAGAAGGTGCTCTCTACTGGGTCAGAGGAGACGGTATTCTGGGAAAGGTCACCGATGGAGGAGGAAGTTGACATCTGCAGATGAGCCGAATGGGCGTGTAGCAAAGGGCCAGATGAGCACCTTGAGCAGTCGAAGCCCAGAAAAGATTAAGATGCTCGTCTACCCCGTAACTCAAACTTGAGGAAAACTAAACTGATCTGGCCCCCAATGACTTCTTTCTTTACCTGAAGAGCAAGGAAATATTGCAAGGAAGACATGTGGGTGACGTTCAGGACATCCAGGGTAATACGAGGACAGCTCTGATGTGGCCGTTCCGGGAAAGGAGTTCCGCGCTCCATCGCTTTGAAGGGTGGACTAGGCGCTTGTGTCCGTGCATAGCCTCCCAAGGGGAGCACTTCGAAGGTGACCGTAAGTGATGCTCAGCAATGAGGTACGTGGCGCTCTTTCTAGGATGAGTTCTCGAACCTAAATGTCAGTCTGTTCATAGTTCACTTGATGATTGAGACAGCCTTTTGAAGAGAGTTTTACATTTATATTTACTGGACGTGGATATATCTTCCTCTAGGTAACAAGAATACATGAAAGAGAAACTAGAACTGGGTCATTACCACCACCAGATAGGTGGGTGACAGAGATGCTCACACTTGGGAGAAGACGTACAAATATAATCATATGTCGATAGCGGGATATGAATATAGATCTGAAAAGCACCTTGTGTTTTCCCATCACAGCCTGCCAGGGACTGCTGCTCCTCAGCTATGAGAGGAGGCTTCTTTTGAAGTGGCTGTGTCTCTGCTGTGCACAGCAGATGCCACTGCACTTGAACCGCCCACTACTACCTCCCACCCGGCCCCTAGCTCGGCCTCGGGAGGGTGGTGTTTTGGGGGACATTGCTAAAATCAGGCATTTCTTCTCTTCTCCAGGTGAAGAGTTCTTCAGGGATTAAGGAGAAGCCTTTAGTTCTTCACTTAGTTGGGCAACAGAGGGCACTAGAGATCATTAAATGTCCACGTTTCTAAACACCACCAGTTTTTACCAATAGCAGAAATCAGCCTGGGTCTGTGGCGGAAGCCACATTCTTGCCACCACCCTCAAAATCCCTCGTTCCCTTTTCCTTCATGTATACTCCTTCCGTCCGCGGAACACTCCCCCTGGGCCAGTTAAACCTTCCTCGCTCCCTCTGCGTGTTGAGTATTGCTGGAGAGGTCCCCCAAACATGTCTTTCGGGAGCGACTGTGAACTCGTGATGAGATCGCCGCACGGTCCCGGACCAACGTAGTTTGTTCTCAGTTTTCCTTCAGCGTCATAAACGTCACAAACCCTGTCCTCTGTAGTGAAGTGTTCCATACATATAGGTGGCGAAGGAGTGATTTCAAAACCTGAAGTTTTAGGACAGGACTCTCTGTTTATTCCACCGGGGACCTCCCTGTCTACCTAGGGACATGCGAACTCTGCCCTATGGATCCCCCCTCTGAAGAGGAAAGCCTAACTGCCCTGAGGGGATAGGGGCGACGACCGCTCTGGCTGCTTCAGGCTGAGGAGGGACATAGAGAGAGACCGGCAGCTAGGGCTCGTCCAGAGGTCTATCGAAGGGTCCCCGGTAGATGAGCATGTCCAGATGAGGAGTTTGTTGCTTTGGAGGCCGTCGTAGCCAGCTAGTGAGTGGTCCTCAAGCAGAGATTACACCGTAGGCAGCAGCAAGAGATGATTCCTGTCATAATGAATAACAGAAATATGAGAAAGGCTTCTTTAAGTCCTGTTAGGCTAGGAAGCCAGCAAGTAAGGAAGGACAAATCTAAACCAAAGAATCTCGTTTTTCGTTTAATCTTGGAAACCTTTAAGTAACTGTGAACTATCAGAGAGACTGAAACAGCATAACCCTTTCCACTTTGTATGTTTTTGATTGTGTTTGAGAAGTAGATAATGGATGGCAGCTTTGTTTCGGAACTCTTATTCTGACCTGTCCTGACTTTTGTCTCATGGCATGGATAGCCTGTGAGGTGCGTTTTGGGTTGTTGTTATCGAGTAAGCTCTTTGACTACCTAGGCTTTTGTATGTCCTTTTCTATAAAAGAACTCTCATCCGTGAAGAGCGTCCAATGTGGGTTGTCTCGGGGTATTTTTTTGTACATGTGTTTTAGCAGTAGAGGCTGGAATTAACACCCATTGGCAGTTAATTCTTCCTCTGTCTCTGGGAGGAAGGCAGCAAGATTAAGGGCGGAGCAGGTCCCTACTTGAATGACAGGACCTTTGAAGAAGGCCTGATGTTGTAGGAGGCGGCTATCAGTGAGCCTGTGACTTTTATGAGCATTGAAAAACCCTTGAATGTGGTGTGGGGCAGAAAGCAAACCGGTTAAGTCTTGTCCCATTGGGAGCTTGGTGGCTTTGGGAAGGAACTAGGATGGCAGCTGTAGCTGTGGCCTGGAGGCAAGCTGGTCGGCCGCGTGCTAAGTTGTCTGGTGTTTTACTGAATTAGTTTCCGAGTCTTCCTTAAGTTTAATTTTGTTTATTTTCTGTTTTCTTTAAGGTATAGACCAATGATAAGAAACAGGCTGAGCCAAATGAGCCCAAAATCTGGGGGCTGTCTTTATCTTTACAAGCAAAGCAGTTTTCAGAGGAAGGAGGTCCAGAGTGAGCAGTTGAGACAGAATAAATGGCTTCTATGTCCATGAGGAAATGAACAGGCTTACCACCTCAGGGTCACCCACAGTTTTACCCCCTGTGATGAGAACAGCTTGGGAGCCACCGGGAACTTCAGGCCCAACAGTGAGGACTGCCATTCTTGGGGAGGGAGCTGCTCCTTGCTCCCTTCAGATCAAGGCATACTCTCTGGTGTAGTGTGCCCTTTAGTCTCTATAGGGGGCGCAGCTGTTTTGGAGGATTAGGAATCCAGTGATCTGGGCTTGTATATCCAGAGTAGGCTCTTTGATCTGGTGCTTTCTCTCTGGGGCCTTTGGGGTGTCCTGAGGTGGCTTCAGCCCTGGGTTGTCCTATAACTGTGGCCAAAAGTCTGGCCTGTCTCTGTTCTTATGCTCTGGTCTCACTGTTCCTTTATTCCTCGTTTTTCTGTCTTGGCTGTCAAAGACTTTTAAACAGATTCCTGGCCCTTTGTAGGATCTGAGCCTCTTACTCGGGGCTGTCAGATTGGGTCAGAACCATTAGAATTCCCTGCCAGTTAGGGAAAAGCATTAGGCGAAGTTTCCTCTTAGTGGCCTATAGCTGATACTGAGGAAAGCACATGAACTGTAGCAGTTTTGCAATATAAAAATTTGCTTAACTGTCAGCAAAACTTAGTTTTTAGATTTAAGTTTTGAGTTACCAAGGATCTGACTGAGAAAATAGAAAACGTAGAAAATTATTCTGGTGACTACATACTGACAACCAAAAGTGAGCAATGAGCACTTCCACTGGCAAACCCAGGAATGTATTTGGCACCCTTTAAAAGCATAGGTGTTAGTAATAAAATATATTCATTAAGAGATCTTAATTTCTCTTAACGTTCGCGTGACAAGAAGTTAGAAAGAGATGAACTTATGTGGTACCTAATAATTAACACCTCAGGATTTTGTTGTTTTGCAATACCGAGGTATTGAAGCCATTTTCTTGACAAATTCAGTGGCAGAGGTATTCTGACTTTAGTATTTTGGGACTCCAATCTAAAGGCTGTTTCCCTGATGATGAATCTCACCGTGGGGTGGTCGTTGTAGGACGTAGAGCAGCAGAGTAAGGGCGCTGGCTTGCGATGAGCCATTTGGCTTTCAAAAGTGCCACTTTTTTTCCTTCAGTTACCTCAGCCTCACACATTCCTGTTTATAGGTGGATTTGGAGATGGGTGTTTTGTTGTAAGGGTCCTCCCCAGGAGAGGAGGATCCCGCTGGAGTTCTCTTGGAAGAGTCTCTTTAGGAGGGGTCTCCCTAGGGAGATTCACCTTAGAAGGAGACTCCTAGAAGGAGTCCCCTCAGGAGGAGTCCCCTTAAAAAGTGGACTCATTGGGGGAAGGGATGCAAAAGAGATTCACAGCCAAAAGCAGCCGGGTCAACTTTACACTTCTTGCAGAGAGTGGGGTTGCCCCTCAGGGCAAAAAAAGCCTGAACATATGGAACTTCTGACCGTGTGCCCTCCTTTCTGCAAAACGGGTCTTGTTGCATGATAGTATTATAATTACTACTTCCCTCAGAAGGCCAAGTCTCCCCATCTTCCAATGAATATTTAGGCCAAACCTCTGAACAAAAGAAAATCAGGCGCTGTTTCTTCAAAGTCTGAGGGTCAAATTTGTCCCTGTGTTTCAAGATGCGGTCCAGGGGGGTGGAGGCGCGTGAGGGCTGATTGCCCATCGGAAAGGAAGGAAGAAGAGAAAGGCGTCCCTTGGCAATTCATCTCCCACAATCTGCTCTGAGGCGTCCCGTCCCCGCAGACGCCTGGGCCGCAGACACCGCGCGACTGGTTCCGAGGCGCGCCAGGATTATTGGCGCTTACCTGGGCGGCCCGGCCCGTGCCTCCGGGTGGGCGCCTACCCCGGCCCCGCCTGAATCTTCGGCATTGGCCTACAGGCCCATAGAGGCTGTGGCCTGTAAGGGGATGCTTTAAAGTTGCGGGGTGGATAGCGCAACCCTGGGCATCACAGAAATTGATTGCACGATGACCATAATAGTGGCCTTCTAAATAAAGGTATTAAGGACAGAGGACATACTCAATCAAGACTTGGAGCTTGCGTATTTAGCCAGCGCAGAAAGGCAAGTGGCGAGGTTTTGATTCCCAACGGGGAAGAGAGTGCAAAAGAGAAAAAGGGGAGCCCCAAAAGGTTTCAGGTCAAGTTTCCTCCTTAAGGGGAAAGTGAGTCTGGACGATGTTGGTCCTCCTTGAAAACGTGGCCTGGAGGTGGCTGAGGGGGCCTGGCGGGTGGTGCCCTGGAGGAGGCTGTGCTTTTGCTGCCTTCTCCCCTCTGGGCTGTGGCTGCAGCCCTGCTGAGCTGGGGGGCGGCGCCAGGCAGCAGAGTTGCTGCTTGCAGTCCCCAGAGTACAGTGAGATCACGGGAGAGCAGGGGATGATTTGAGAGGAAATGTTAAATGCCAGTAAATCTTATCCTGCGTGACGAGAGATGTCCTATAGAGGCAGAGGTTCATGTTCTTACCTTAAGATGTTCTGAGGTCGGCAGGGAGTGTTGAGAAGGTCCTGCAGGGAAGAGGCCCCAGACCAGCATCTCAAAAGTTGAGGAGAGACAGCCACAGGATGAAAGAAACAGCAAAGACAAAGGAGTCGTCTTGCTGGCACCCTTATGGGCAGTTGGGCTGGGAGAGGAGCTAAGGAACCTTTGGAAATTTTCCGTAGAGTGGCCACGCCCAAAAATTCCCTCAGTTGTCCGCAAACGACCACAGGCCTGGCCAC